>NC_140182.1:88267271-88334178 GCF_963971535.1 Notolepis coatsorum | reverse complement strand
ACAGACAGATAGATAGATAGATAGATAGATAGATAGATAGATAGATAGATAGATAGATAGATAGTATAGATAGATGAGGAGGAGGATCAAGGTGATTTATAAATGTGATGGGGGGGAGGGGAAATACTCACACCTGGCTATTGACACAAGCCCCACAGACACAGACAGATAGAGATCAATGTAATTTACACATCAAAAGCATTGCTATACGGGGGGATGGGGATGGGGGGGGGGGGGGGGGGGGGTACTCACACCTGGACATATGCCATCATTGAACATGTGCTAACATTTTCAAGGTACATCAAGATATTTATATATAAGAGGCACTTTGCATAAATCATAAACATGTTGTCGTTATTTGCTCTTTATATATTGTATAATTGCTATGATTATATATGTACACCATAACCACACATGCAACAACATGCACACATCAACGCCATGCACCATGTATTCAGCAACCACACATCAAAGACACATCAGAACATCAAAGACACAATGTGGCTATATGCAGTCACAAAATGTTCTAATCAAGGTACATCAACAGATATATATAAGAAGCAGCCATTTGCACTTTGCATAATCATCATGTTGTTGTCGTTATTTGCTCTTTCTCTATTGTATAATTGATATGATGATATATGTACACCATAACCGCATGCACATTGGTTACTGCATGTTGGTTGTGTGGCGTCAAACATCAAAGATACAACCAACCCCCCATTTAACGGGGTATGAATCACACATGGCTATATGCAAAATGTCCTAACAATCTAATAAAATTGAATTATATGTACATACCCAGACGACGATTGTACGGCCATACCCCTTTGCGTTCTTGCATGAGTTCATCCTCTATGTCGTCCTCTCTGTCCAATCTGCCTATAAAGATATATATATAATAAAATCACAGTTAGTTGCGTTTCAGCATCAATGGTCATATACAAACATTCAATCATAGAGTAACTAGGCCATACATCACGTGTATTTCGCTTTACATTACATTGACTAAACACATGCATATATTCGCGTTACTGTGTATATACCCCGCGTTACAGACGCAATATAGCGACACAATAATAATAATTAATTGATTTTGTATAGCACTTTTCAAAGACCCACAGTCGCTGATAATATACATACGCTACACATGAATATATTAGCTTGCAATGTATCTACACACATTCGATCATACGAGATACATCACATCATTCGAGTTACACATGCCTTGAATTGACCATTTATTGGATTGAAATTACCTGGCATTCAACTCGTCAAGATCATCCACAGCAATGTCGACCTCAGACTGGTCCGAGCTGTGCGACGACGGCGGCGATACATGACGGGTCTTGGCAACCCGCTTCCTTGTGGCTCTGACCGGGGGCGGCGAATCGATCGGTACCGGAGAGCCGGTGGCAGCCGCCACGGCCGGAGGACTGATCGGTGCCGGAGCCCTCACCTGCGGCGGAGGTGCACGGCTTGGGCCAGCGGCAGCTGGTGCTACCGGGGCCTGGGCGAACGGCAGTGTGGTCTGCACGTATCGGTCCGAGAGTTTACCCCTCCTAGACGACTTCCTCATTCTCCGCATTGTGAATACCTACGCTCAACTATGTACTATAAAAACGGCTATAAAAATCTACTAACTAGTGTTACTAAAACACGGACTAAGCACTTATCTAAAAGCGCTGTACTTGCTACAGTACTGTGCAACTAATATTACCTGGTACTACAAAAGAAAATAAGTATTACAAAATGAAGAAAATATATTATCAATCACTACTACTACTAGAAATACTATCAATACTACTATCAATGCTCAATGCTCAAAATCAAATCAAATCAAAACGCTAATCTCTCTATCTATCTATCTATCTATCTATCTATCTATCTATCTATCTATCTATCTATCTATCTATCTATCTATCTATCTATCTATCTATCTATCTATCTATCTATCTATCTATCTATCTATCTATCTATCTATCTATCTATCTATCTATCTATCTATTATCTATCTATCTATCTATCTATCTATCTATCTATCTATCTATCTATCTATCTATCTATCTATCTCTCTCTCTCTCTCTCTCTCTCTCAATGATAAGTAACTGTATTCACAAAATCCGAAGACGCACTGAGCTCACGCTGTGTGTGCTCAGGTTAAATATCAGGTGGGCAGGTCATTGATTGATTGATTGATTGAAAACTTTATTAACAGATTGCAGAATGGGTACAGTACAGTACAGCTCAATACATACAATTGTTAAGGGGATGCAGACCAGAGAAAGACTTTCGTCTTGTTTACATCAGGGTCCCCCATTTTCAATTCATCGTAACATATATGACATACATGACATACAGATAGACAGTACTGCTACATCTATACATTTATGACATACCAGATTTGCAATTACAGTACTGTTTGTGATACAAAAAGAGACCAGAAAAAAAAGAGTATATACATTTGACGTAGAAACTGTACATTGGATTGGGTAGGTGGGGGTGGGGGGGGACTGTACATTGGAGGTGGGTGGGGGGGGGGGGGGGGGTTGGGTAGGAGGGGTGGGTGGGGGACACTGTACAACTGTACAAACAAAACTGTACATTGGATTATTGACAAGACCATACTTGGTAATTTAATGTACATTGGAGGGGGTTGTGTTCGGACATTTACAGGCGCCAGTTTCGAGTTGCAGTCTCCCTTAGGTGTTTTTTGAGAGTGTTTTTGAAAGTGGGTAGTGATTCACATTCCTTTACAGCTTTGGGTAGGGCGTTCCACATTGATGTGGCATAATTGCGAAACGTGTTTAGTCCCTTGTTTGAGCCGAATCTGGGTTTAACATGATTTGTGGAGCTCCCTCTGGTGTTGTGATCGTGGTATTCACTGACCTTTGGGAAGTATTTTGTCATGTACATGGATGGGTACCTTGGTCGTGTAGTGTATCTTGTAGACCAGGCCCATTGCAAGTTGCTGTACTCTGTCGTCTACTCTAAGCCATCCTAGGTTGTCAAAGTGGGCAGGGGTGAGGTGGGTTCTAGGAGTAAGGTCAAGCAGTAGTCTGACCAGTTTGATCATGATCGTCATGATCTTTACTATCGACCAATCACAGCCGAGATCTATCATCCTTATAATAATGCAGGTAGATTGACTGATAACATTATACATGTGTTACAACATAGGGCTATACTGCCACCTAGCGGATTCGAGCGAAGTTGCATGTCTAGACGTTCAGAAATGTGGTAGCAAGATGGCCGCCGATGTCTAGTTCATGAAAATCGGAAAAAAAAGAAGAAAAAAAAACAGAGAAATCTCGTGAGTGGCATTCAACATAACTATCAGAAACCCGAGATATCTCGTGAGTGGCACTGAAAGTGTAAAGAAAAAAAAAAAAAAACATTGCATTATCTGGATCTGATCAAAAGAGCAGGTACCAAGATATGTCAGTTCCCTCATTGGACCCTTTTAGCCAGACTGCAATTACATTATGTGCGTGAAAGTTGGTCAAACCTCACATTTGCCTCTAGTCAAGGGGGATGTGGGAAGGTTTGCGAAGTGGGGAACATGCCAACATTATGGGAAATGCGCTTACCATCTTCTCCAGAGTCAGACAAGAAGATGGATATCAATTTCCTCTCTGTGCCTTCAGTAGAAAGTGAATGCAGAGCTGCTAGCCTAAACACTTCTCCTGGAGTTTTAAGATAGCCACTCCGTATCTGAATCCATTCAATTGTACTAGGTTAGACTAGTTTACAGCCGGATAGCTTTCTACTGAATGCACAGAAAGGAAATTGGTATCTAGCTTCATGTCTGACTCTGGAGAAGACGGTAAGCAACCCATAATGTTGTTTTTTTAAGAATTCACATATGTCATTCCTGTGCAATTCAGTATGAACATGTTCTCCTAAAGGAATGGGGCAGAAGGCAGAGATCATGTGGAGTTCTCAAAGCCAAATCAGCTTTATATCCTGCTATTGCTTCCATGCTGAACCAGAATTAAAATCTCCTTCGTGTGAAAGAGCTCAGGCAAACATTGTATAGGCCCAACAAACTTCAGTGCCCCAATTATTGTCTATAGAACAGTCCCAGATTTGACATCCAAGTGACATCATACAAATTGGAGGGTTCTTGTCAAGTCAAGTGTTCCTCAATCCCCTTGGGGATACTCTGGTGTCATAGCAGCGGGGAGGGGGAGGTACAGAATTGAACATGACAATAATAGAATGGCAATACACTGTAGACAATGTATACTCTTATCGATAATAGTATACATGGTGTACATAGTAGTAGCACACTGCACCAGGGATTTTAGAGAGAGACATTATGTTAAAACATATTGACTGAACTGTCCTGTGGCACAGGAATAACGTGCAGTGTGTGAATTCTTAAGTCCATTACAATTGGTCGAACATGTGTACCATGTTCTGATCACCTGGGTGAAACGTGGAAGTGATTCTCTTTCTTTTAACCCTCCTCCCTCAAACCAGGACTCAATCTGTATCCCTTATGTACCATATCAAATATTCATTCCTTTTCAGAATTTTAACGCCTTAAATGGCAAAATGTTTTTGTGATTAAGCATGATTTAAGACAATAAAAGTGAATTATCTTCCATGCCATAAATATTTTGGGGTGGGATTATCAGAGCCTGGAGTGTCAAAGATTGGCAACTAAATCGATTTTGATGCATTTGTATTGTTTGTGCAGTGATTGTATAGTTCAATCTGTATCCCTTATGTACACAAATGTACATGCAATAAAGACTGCCATAGAACTATTACCTATTAAACATTGGCTGGTGTTAACGTCACTAGAGTAGGTACTAGCAGGCACTCCGCTCTGCACCATGTCCTCCACGAACCCTCCGCTCACCAGCACCATGTGACTACATGTTAAACACCACGCTCTTATCCATTCCACCACCTGAAAATGATCTAATTGAGGTGGTATTTAACTCACAGGGGAGTTTACACCAAGGGGCCACCATTGCACGGTTTCAACCTTGTTACACTGGCTCGATGTTGACTAGTACATGATACATGATCCAAAATAGGAAGCTCACAGTATAATCAAATGTGTCTTTTCTTAATATGTTCTACTGGAGAAATGGTTGCAAACTGTAGATCATACCAAACAAGTTGCCCAGTTACATGTGTAACTGGCCTTGGGGCGACAGTGGTTCAGGAGGTAGAGCGGTCATCTGGTAATTGGAAGGTTCCCGGTTTGATTCACGCTCCTCCTGGGCAGCGTGTCGAAGTATCCTTGAGCAAGACACTTAACTGCTCCTGATGAGCAGGTTGGCACCTTGCATGGTTGCCTCCGCCATCGGTGTGTGAGTGAATGGATAAAATGTGAGGAACAAATTGTAAAGTGCTTTGGATAAAAGCACTATATAAATGCACTATTTACCATTTACTATGAAACTCATTACAATGTACAGTTTACAACCATTTCCACAGTAGAACATATGCAAACACATCTGATTATACTGTGAGCTTCCTATGTTGGAAATGGACATGTGTCATGGCTTTTGAAGCTAAAACACTTGTTCCATTGGATTGGATTAGGGCCTGGTGAGAGGATGCAGCACAGTGCTAAGTTTCTCAATACTAAAGCAATCAATGAAATGATCACCGGCACTTGTCAACATCATGCCAGACAAGGTTTAAACAGTGAGTTTACTATAGCAGAAATGGAGCAGTAGAGATAGAGCTGGCTCTGCTGTCGCTTTTCAAGCCTTGCACCGTGGCAACACAGGTTTTCCACAGACTGCCAGAGGCACCAGCAGCTTTAAGCTGCATACTTTTTTTTTTTATAAAATAATAATAATAATAAAATTATAAAAAAGAAAAAAGATGGTTTGGCAGGCCAAAAGAATTTGATGGGTTCAGCAAAACAATATGTAATTGTCCTCCTCATCTCTTGCAGGGTGGAGAATACGCACGGAGATCTGTTCTGAACGACAACGACGAACACATGACATACTATTACAGCGACGCAAAAACCATCTATGAGGTCCTCCTACGAGGGCTAAGGGTGTCAAGTAAGTTCTGAGTTTACTCATTAGTCATATGTAAAAAGATATATAAATAAATGTGTTTCCTTCATGCAGAGTGAACACTTTATAATATCGAGGTCTCTTACCAGAGATGTGCTTATCATTTTACAGGAAATAGCTATAAATAAAAGGCATGCAAAACGTCGTCTTGACACCAAACCAACCAGCTACTTGACTAAGATGGGGCAGCGTTAGAAGAGTGAGTGTCATTTTATGATGCTTTTGTTTTTCCTTCATAGATGATGGACCTTGTCTAGGATCTAGGAAACCTGACCAGCCTTACGAGTGGCTGTCTTATAAAGAGGTAAGAGATGGAAGATGGGAGATGTGTCGAAATAAAATGTCCATTAAAGGAACACGCCAACATTATGGGAAATGTGCTTACCGTCTTCTCCAGAGTCGGACAAGAAGATGGATGACAATTTCCTCTCTGTGTCTGGTTCAGTAGAAAGCTATCCAGCTGCAAGCTAGCCTAGCTTAGCACAAATTAATGGAAGCGGATACGGACCAGCTAGCCTAGCTTAAAACTCCCGGAGAGGTGGTCCTTATCGGCTTCCATTCATTTGTGCTGTGCTAGGCTAGCTTGCAGCCGGATAGCTTTCCACTGAACACACATAGAGGAAATTGGTTTCTATCTTCTAGTCTTTTTTTTTTTATTATTATTATTTTTTTTTAATCCTTTCTTTCTCTGATTTTTCTCTGTTTTCTCCCCGTCCCAATTTAGTCGTTGTGCCAATTCCCCCCTCCCCTACCTGGTTGTTTTGCGCATGTTCTCCTACTGGTCGGTGCAAGGGAACCCTGAAGTCATCCACACGCTTCCTCCGACACACGCGGCGACAGCCAGTGACTCTTTTTTCACCTGGCAGCGAGGACTCTCATTGGTGAAGTGTAACGCGTGGGAGGTCACGCTGCCTTCATCAATTCCTGCCTTTTCGCTGAGCAGGCGCCCAGACCTGACCTGTAGGCGTCGCTGTCCACAACGCCAGATTACCACCCACGACTTGCCCTCCCCCTAACCCAGCCAAACAAGTTAGTATGACAATCAGCCGAAGCCTCAAGCAATGCTGACTCCGGGAGTCGAGACCGCAGCCTCTTGCATTGGTGACGAGCGCAATCTCCGCTACGCCACCTGACCGGCCTCTCTATCTTCTAGTCTGACCCTGTAAGCGCATTTCCCATAATGTTGGCGTGTTCCTTAAGTCAATATGCAGTATACTGTGAGCGGGGTAAACTGTAAACACTGGAAGAAACACGTCCAAACCAAACTCTTAGCTGCTTCATTGTAACTCAAATGTACTGTTGTATTTGTTTGTAGGTGGTGGATAAAGCGGAGTACGTTGGCTCTGCTCTTCTCCATAGAGGACACGCCGTAACTGGAGACAAGTATATTGGAATCTTTGCTCAGAACAGGCCAGAGGTAAGATAACACCAGGAACAAATCTATATATGCAATGTTGCATTTTTACCTTCCTTATTCTCTATTATTCATACATTACATTCATCATCATCACCATCATCAAACCTTTATTAAAAAATAACTCTGAAGACCATTGAGGTTGCCCTCATTTACAATGATGTTGAGTAAACAGACATAAATAAGACAAAACAAAAAGTAGTAACACAATTAGATAAAAACAAAGATAGAAATAAAGAAAACCGGCTAAAACAGTTGCATATTGATATACTGTGGTTTGTGATAATGTTTTTGAACTGTGCAAAGGTTGGAAGAGTAATTTAAAGTGTGTTGAAGGATGTTCCATGAGTCAAGTAGCATTAAAGGAAAAGGCAGACTTTCCAAGATCAGAACATTTAGCACAAGCATATTTTAATTTTAGTGAGTTAAATTTGGCCCAGAGTTCCAATCTAGCAACATTGTGACATACAGTAGCTTTGTAATAAATGCCAATGTTTATTGCGCCTCTCTTCAAGAGAAGGCCAACCAACTTTATTATAGAGGAATCAATGATCATAGATATCACCAGTAATGAATCTGAGGGCAGAGTGACAGAGCGAGTCAAGGGGTTTAAGAGTGGAAGCAGCAGCATGTCCATAAATGACATCATCGTCGTAACTCAAAACTGATTATTACATACTTGTATTTGTTGCCTTTTTCTCTTCTCCATTTTACTTGCATTAACGTTTTAATGTATACTTTTTAAAATTGTATTTATTATTTGTGACTTTTGACCTCTGACCAATCTGTGTGGTTTCTTTCAGTGGACCATTTCAGAGCTGGCTTGTTACACATACTCCCTCGTTGCGGTTCCACTGTATGACACACTAGGCAAAGAGGCCATCGACTACATTATTGACAAAGGTACGTATGTCGTAACTTAAGTCAATACATTGGGTTAATTACAGTGCATATAGGCTTGCTAAATGGAGGGAAGAAAGCAGAATGATAGTGTGGTTCCTCTCTCTGACTCCACTAGCCAGCAAGAGAATAAACGTGTAGTCAGGACAAACTATAGTATAGTTCAACTCAGATGATTTATTTCCACAGGGCCAAAAGGTGAATAAAGCAGGTTATTTATATACAGGGATTATTTCATATTACATCAAACATGCTGTACAAAAGATTGTTGAGGTTTACACATCAAACAAGTCTGTACACAAATAGTAGTCATGTTATGTCAATGAACTAGAATATACCTTGCCATCACATGGTTAAACCTGGTCTAAGATAGGGATCTTTACATTTTACACTAAACAACACCCAACAGTGGGTCCATGGTTCACTCACGTGTATATGCCAGGCACATTTCTCTGGTGGGATGGTGGAGGCTCAGACCCTGGCGTAGAGTTCTGGCCTATCTCTCTGACAATGGGTTCTGGACTTTATACTATGGCATCAACCAATCATAGTTACATTCTATATATGGAGTTTTGTTCCAATTGGTTGTCTTGATTCTAAAAACAGAAGGTTTGCTGTTCTTTGGTTCCGCCCCAAAATCTCCTTGTCGTGTATGGGCTAGTTTTCCTGCAGCCCCAGGGGGGGGGGGGGGGGGGGGGGCGGTGGCCCCTGTCGTGCTGTAGCAGAAAGGTAATTCCTCAAGAATCCTCTCTTGTATTGGCAGTCGAGTCCTCAAACATTTGCAAGACTTATCTTCAGTGTAAATTAACCATATATCTCCAGCATTTTCACAGTGTACTTTTTGCCTACATTTTGATACCAGATTGCATATATGAAATAACACAAGCCTGTTTTTGCCAGACCGAATTAATGGTTCTGAGTTTTACATTCTATAAAGCTTTACAAAAAGAGTGAAATGACATATTCTATTATCTTTTATAAACAGTTTACATTCTAATGACATTCAAATATCCTTTTATCTAATAAGTCAGATACCTTTCTGTGATATTGTTGTGACAATTTCCATGAAACTTGAATCTCAAAGGCAAGTCAGGGGTCTTTTTGTCAGACCAACTGTTCTCTGCTGTAATCTGTTCAATGAGGTGTGGCCTGCTGTGACCACATTAGCATCATTGTCCTGTTATCCTGAGAATTTACAGTCAACCAGAGGTCCCCACACTGAGCGTGGGAAGATCTAATCATTCAAGTATACTAAGGCATTATTTGAATTAACTATTATCACAGGTATTTGCAGTTTCAGTGATAACCCAACAGTCTGCTTGTCTCTTATTCTGTAATTGTATGGATTTAAACAGTTCTCAAGTGGGGGGTTGACTCCTGTGTTTACCCAACTGTCTTCATGACTCTCCTTGAATGTGTCACAAGCAGTTTAGCATAATGGGGGTTGGTGATCACCCCTTAGTCAGCTGTTCAAACCACGTTGCTCTAACAATGGCTCTTATTATGTTTTTGCATAGTTACCTTACACAGACACATTTGTTATGAAATGCCAGTCAATGTTACCACACGTACCTTTTCTGTGTTATCTACAAGGCTGCAGACTGGGCACTGCCTGATCACTTAACAATGCACCCTCTTACCTTAGTTCTCAAGGCCACTAGGTTCTTGTCATCTAGAACGGTCTACTTATATACTGTACTTAAATCTAATAAATAAATCTAATAAATATATGCGCCATGTGACCACATCTAATTTCATGCCTTGTGTGTCTAGCTGGCATCGCCACGGTGATCTGCGACGTAGCAGACAAAGCCACGTTGATCCTGGACTGTCTCAGCGGTAAAGAGAGCACAGTGAAGACCATCATCCTCATGGAGGCCTTTGACACCGAGCTGGTGGACAGGGGGCAGAAGAGCGGCATCGAGATCCTGAGCTTGGATGAACTGGAGGTGAGAGGAGCGTAATACGCTGTCACTCTTTATAGTCGTGTTGTTGATCTGAATGAAGCTCTGATCATCAGCATGGAGGATTGTAATACTGTGTCACTCTTTATAGCAGTAGTGGAGAATTATCCAGCGCCCTTCCTACAGAGATATTATTATTATTATCATTATTATAGAGGCACTTATTATACAAGTATTATTTATCGTCTGGTGCCACCTAGTGGGCGTTTACTGCAACAGTGGGACGCCAGGGGACTGAGATGTGGACAGGTGAGGCTGAATCAGCGTCTGTGTGACGCACTATTTAAGAGAGACTCTTGACCATAATGTAAGATCCTGATCAAACTGGCCAGTATCACGTCTTCGTCTGTTTGGCTCTCCATCCAATTCCTCTGCGTTGTATACTTTTAATGGTCCTGACGTCTCCGATACCGGTTGATAAGATCCTTATCTCCCCCGTTAGTGCAATCCATAAACCATCCTAATTCTCCACCTCTGTAAGAATTCGACACTTCGACACCGTGAGATACCTTATGAGGAAAAGCGTTGTTTTATTGCTATAAACAGAACCTCATAATCAGATGTTATCAGATGTTATCAAATTGTATCGTCCTTGAAGATTCTAATGATCTTTCGGTGTGTTCTATTGTCCCTTTGCTGTTATGTCCAATAGTGGTCAGGCCTGGTCGTTAGCCTGAACCCTCCTCGTGTTAGCCGAAGCTACTGTAATGATGATGTGGCATTCTCCCTTCCCCCCCCCCCTCTGTGGTGGAGGAGGAAGAGTCTCTCCTGGTTCCTTCCCTCTTAGTCTCAGTCAGATTTTAGTCTGCCCTCCACCCGGAAACACCGTTCGACTTATAGATGTTCGTCGTCGCAACGACGGCCCCGCCTTCTGGTTGTCATGCGACGTGTTGTCATGACAACTGCGTTAATGACATTTAACACCATTAAACTTTCATTAAGATGAACCTCTCTCCCTCCTGCTCTGGGCCTACAGTACACTCTAATCTCAGATGTTCTTACAAGGAATGTCAACAAACACCCTCGCTGGCAGTGTATTCAATCCACTGGTCACCGTTCTATCACCGTCTTCTATGCACATTTCTCACCGTTTTAGCTGTGGTCTAGTCTCCCCCCAATCTATACATCACATACATTGAAAAAGCACCCCAAATCCTTCATTCCCCCCTTTGATTCTTAATCAACCTTCAGAATCAACCGACTACTTGGTTTTTCAATTAATTATACACAAAAATAGACTCATAACAATTAGGGCCCCGCCGTCTGCTGTTTTGCTTTTGTTTTCCATTACCCGCATCACACCCAAACCAGAAAGGATAAACCACGGTCATGGAGGAGAGAGAGAGAGAGACAGAGAAAAACACAGATTGCAACTTTTCAGACGACACACCTAAAACCCTTCGGCCCCCCTATTAGGTACCCCACGTCCAAATCAGAGCGCTCCCTTCCCTCTCTTACAGTACACCTCCCATCTTGGGCCGGTCCCGTCTTCTAGGGCAAGGGCCCCTTTCAGTGACGGCTCCTTTCCTGAGCTGGTCCCCCTTCCAGGGCACGGTCCCCTAGGCAAAAATGTCTCCCCTGGTCTGCTACTGCTCAGTGTCTCTGGCTGTCCTCTCCACATCTGCTCCTCCACCGCCGCCATCTCCTCTCTCTCGGATGATCTGTGTACCAGGCTGCGGTGCCTGGCCCCTGCGGCTTCCTCCTCCTCCAGTCTGTCTCCTGGTCATCTCCATCGCTGTCGGTGTTATTCCCCCCTTGAAAGCAGAAACACAACACCGGCAGTCGTCTGTACATTCGACTTCCCTTGTTTTGCTATTAGTCTACCACCTTCTCCACACCTATTATCCATCTTACAGGGCGGTTCCCTGTTTGTTGTCTTCCGGCGTGACACTTGCAGTTTCCGATACCCACTCCGCGCAACTCTTCATCCCAGTTTGACCCCCAGCGCGCGCCAGTTCTTCTGGTGACGTGTCTTCTGAAGACCCTGCCTATCTATTAGGTGTGAGAAGGCCCCACTGGAATTCAAACTCCCTCTTTATTCCAT
Source organism: Notolepis coatsorum (assembly GCF_963971535.1). NCBI lineage: Eukaryota > Metazoa > Chordata > Actinopteri > Aulopiformes > Paralepididae > Notolepis > Notolepis coatsorum. The sequence goes on along the minus strand of NC_140182.1, from coordinate 88,321,800 downwards.
AATTAACCCATTCAAATAACTGCACCTCCTCTGTCTGTGCAATTCGTATTTAATCCATTGTATGATTAAACTCTATATCTAATATTATTATTATAATAATAATCCACTCTCTGTGCTAAATATTCCCCTATGGGTAATGAAAAACTCCCCAGCACTACCCCCCCTCCGCCACTAGGTGGCGACCTACTCCTCCTCGATGGTGTTTTAGTTGACGTGTCACTTCCTGGTTCTTTATCTGTTGTTATCTCCTCGTGGCTCCTTTTTGCGGCCATCTTGTCTCGCTCCTAATTGCTACTCACTCAAACAAACAAACGCTGTCCTCCTTTTTCAAGGCCTAACAACAAAACAAACTGTTTCTTAGAGTCTCGTCGGCCAAACAGGTCATAATGATGTCTGCAGGTCACATGACAATAGATGATCTACTAACATGCAAGTACTGAACAGGTCAAAAATAGACTGAATGCCAAATGACGGTAGGTCTGAAAAACGTAGGTAGATTCTCCCGACTCACAGTCCCGCGTTCCCGCCTCTTGAGAGGAAAACAACCCTTATATTACAGACCAACAAAAATGGAATTAACCCCTTAGAACACTGCCTTCCTTCACCGGCCCGTTTGTTTTTCATTCCCCGTAGATAAAACCCATCTTGGTTTCTCAAAACACCATGGCTCTCTGCTCATATTATTACAGCTGGCTTCTCTCTGTGTCGAACTAAATATGTTTACGTTTACGGATTCACTATCTGTTCGTTTTTATTTGGCTTAAAAGATCAAAACAACCATGTGTGCACAGTGAACTCACATCTTTCTCCGGAGCGCTGTTTCTCCTACAGCGCTGGTCCGCCTCATGACCGCTCGACTCGACGCTCTCTCCCAGGGCTGGCCGGCCTTGCTCGATCATGATTCTCCCACACACGATGTCTGTTGTCTACTGTAGTCCCATTATTGAAAAAGTCTTTTTCCGTTGTTCTTATCTCTCGGCAACCAACTGCTCGCGTTGTTTTAATCTCTTGCAAATCCGGGTCACGGCACCAACTGTAAGATCCTGATCAAACTGGCCAGTATCACGTCTTCGTCTGTTTGGCTCTCCATCCAATTCCTCTGCGTTGTGTACTTTTAATGGTCCTGACGTCTCCGATACCATCAGCATGGAGGATTGTAATACTCTGTCACTCTTTATAGCAGTAGTGTTGATCTGAATGAAGCTCTGATCATCAGCATGGAGGATTGTAATATGCATCACTCTTTATAGCAGTAGTGTTGATCTGAATGAAGATCTAATCATCATCATGGAGGATTGTAATACGCTGTCACTCTTAATAGTCGTGTTGTTGATCTGAATGAAGCTCTGATCATCAGCATGGAGGATTGTAATACGCTGTCACTCTTAATAGTCGTGTTGTTGATCTGAATGAAGCTCTGATCATCAGCATGGAGGATTGTAATACTGTGTCACTCTTTATAGCAGTAGTGTTGATCTGAATGAAGCTCTGATCATCAGCATGGAGGATTGTAATACGCATCACTCTTTATAGCAGTGGTGTTGATCTGAATGAAGATCTAATCATCATCATGGAGGATTGTAATACGCTGTCACTCTTAATAGTCGTGTTGTTGATCTGAATGAAGCTCTGATCATCAGCATGGAGGATTGTAATACGCTGTCACTCTTAATAGTCGTGTTGTTGATCTGAATGAAGCTCTGATCATCAGCACGGAGGATTGTAATACACATCACTCTTTATAGCAGTAGTGTTTATCTGAATGAGGCTCTGATCATCAGCATCGAGGATTGTAATATGCTGTCACTCTTTATAGCAGTAGTGTTGATCTGAATGAAGCTCTGATCATCAGCATGGAGGAACTGGAGGCGAGAGGAGCGTCACACGTTATCACTCTTTATAGCAGGTTGAGTTGGGTTTACTTCGGTCAAGGCACATAGTACTGTATGTGGGTCATCATCACCAAAATGATAGACCAACGAATACAATGTAGATTTGGCTTAAATGGGTCGTCTCTATCTGCTTACATTGTCATAACTAGCAGCTGAGCAACAGAGAGTTTTACGAGGGCAACTAATGCCGAATGTGAACCTAAACTGAGGACTACATTTGTTATGGATACAGTGGCTGTTGTTGACGCAATGTCCCTCAGATAATAATGATAATAATAATAATAATTCATTTGTTTTGTATAGTGCTTTTCAAAGACCCAAAGTCGCTGACAATAGGCAAAAAAGAAACAAAGAAAACAAAGAAACATAGAACCACAGGGAAACGGAGGCCAATAATAAATACACAGGAACATAAAACCACGAGTAACGGATAACAAATACGGGAGTGAGTAGGGGAGACAGTCGGGAGGAGAGTAAGGGAAAACCAAGGGGGGTGGGGGGGGCAGGAGGAGAGAACGTGAGGCAGGGGGAAATGGTGGCGAGTTGGAGGAGGGTGGTTATGGGTAAGGAAGGTTGAATGCTTGGGAGAACAGGTAGGTTTTGAGTCTGGATTTGAAGGTGGAGAGTGAGGGAGAGTCTCTGATGGTCTGAGGGAGGGAGTTCCAGAGTCGGGGTGCAGCTCGTGAGAATGCCCGGTCGCGTGAATACTTTCCCCAAGGTGGTTGTCCTTCCCCGTTCGGTTTGCTTCTCTCAGCGCCCAATCACGTTGCGCCTATAGCTTTCAGTTCCACAGCCCAAGTCCTTCAGTTCCACAGCCCATTTCCTCGTATTGTTTTCATCTCTCTTAACACTTTGGCTGACATGGGTTAAATTCATTATCAACCGTAGGTTGCCGGTGTTCTGCGGAATCCTACTGCCTCCTCGAAAACTACTGCCGTAGCGCGACTCGCTAGACGCGTCTGCAAAATTCCACTACTCTGCTGAGAACTGCTGCCGGTGACGTCAGTGCTGCGAAATTCCACTACTACTTCCTCGAAAACTGCTGCCGTAGCACAACGCGTCTGCAAAATTCCACTACTCTGCTGAGAACTACTGCCGTAGCGCGAATCGCCTATATCTTTGGACAGCTGGGTGACGTCACCCTATAGTTCACTCCGAATTCCAACAGGTGTACCGACATTTTATCATCTACAAATACATTCGGATGATATTGTTTAAGATATATCAACAAGACTCAACAAGACGTTCGTCAGCAAGGTGGCAGAATATTGTAGAGTGAACGATTGTGGGTCATGCGCATGCGTGCGCAAGCACAGGAGCGCTGTCAGCAGAATTCAGCAGTGTAGTTGTTTTTAATCTAATTGTTAATACATATATATCGCTATCAAAGAATGCTCCCACTACAGAATCATTTTATATGACCTCAATACTCACTCCATGTATACTGTATGCATATGGTGAGCATATTTTTATACTCTATCATAACATTTTTATGTAAGATTTCTGGGGTAAGGTATTTCAATACACCAATATATCGCTATCAAATAAACTCAGAATTCAGGGAACAAAACTGTTGCTTTTAACCATGGATTTATTTATATACACTCCATGTATACTGTATGCATATGTTGAACAAAAAAAACATTGAACAACATGTTATCAGTTATCAACATTCAAACTTATTTACAGTATTTATTTACAGTTTTGATTGTACAGTTGTACAGTTCCCCCCCCCCCTCACCCACCCAACCACCTCCAATGTACAATTCCCCCCCCCCCCCCCCCCCCCCCACCCAACCTCCTCCAATGTACAGTTTCTACGTCAAATGTATATATACTCTCTTTTCTGGACTCTTTTGGTATCACAAACAGTACTCAAATTTGAACATCTGGTATGTCATAAATGTCTAGATGTAGCAGTACTGTCTATCTGTATGTTGTGTATGTCATATATGTCCTGATTAATTGAAAATGGGGGACCCTGATGTAAACTCTCTGGTCTGCATCCCCTTATTATTGTGTGTATTGAGCCGTACTGTACTGTAGTCTGTACCCATTCTGCAATATACTGTATCTTAGTCTGGGACAAGCCTAGTGTATAATATACACTAGGCTTGTCCCAGACTAAGATACAGTATATTGCAGAATACAGTATATATACACTACTGATGAAGAGTAAGATACAGTATATATACACTAGAGCTGTCCCTGACTAAGATACAGTATATATACACTAGAGCTGTCCCTGACTAAGATACAGTATATATACACTACTGATGAAGAGTAAGATACAGTATATATACACTAGAGCTGTCCCTGACTAATTGCATGCAAATATTTACATGCTTATACAGTAATAAGTTATGTATGTACAAATATGCGGTCCACCTGTTCTCCATTGCTATACAGACCAGGGTACAGCTGCGTGTCAGCTGGATGTCGTCATCGTCACATTTTGGTGTACGACATTTTATCATCTACTTTATACATGCTTTATACATTCGGCTGCAAAGCCAATTGCATGCAAATATTTACATGCTTATACAGTAATAAGTTATGTATGTACAAATATGTTTTAAGATATTGCGTCACCATCAACAAGTCAAACAAGACGTTCGGCAGCAGAATTTTGTAGCTGAAAACGAGTGGAAAGGGATTGTGGGTCATGCGCATGCGTGCGCAAGCGCAGGAGCGCTCGGCAGTAGAATTCTGCAGGGAGTAGGATTTTGCAGAACACCGGCTCTATTTGTCTATGGAGAAATTCCCCTTCTTTGCAGGGCTATAACTTTTTAAATTCTATTGCTACATTGCCATTATTAGGGCCCATTCAAAGTCCTATATGTATTGTTCATTGTGTAGCAACGTTAAACTTTTTCATTCACATATTCATAGTAAAGTATGGTCTAATGTATAAGTATGTTTTCATCTCTTTCTGCAGCTTTCTCCAGAACGTGATCTATAGCCCCAAATACATTATATTGATGATGCAATACAGTTTTATGGCAATCAGCGCGATATAAAAAATTCCAACTAGACGTACTTCTAGAAGTTACTACACGTCATCTGATGTTGACCGGATGGGCTAGGGGGCGTTTATAATTCAGTGGGCAGCGTTATACCAATCATCTAATCTGGGTCAAATGTTGATAATAGCAGTTAGTATCGAAGACGGTAACGTTACACGCTAAAACTCACCCCAGTCTCCGCGCGCCGTTGGGCGATCATCGTAGAGTAGAAATTTTATCATTATGGGATGGCGATTTACCCGGTCCATCTCCAGCTTGTATAATGGTATATACGTCCAAATCATGTTGTTTATCGAGTTATTGGCAATCGATCGCTGTGTAGTGTGACGAGCCAGAGTCCCGGGACATGTACCGAGTGCCCGGAAGTAATACGACCGTCCAGCAAAACCTCTACTGTGCTTCCTGTTAAGCGATTGCGCCGATCGGCCACCAGATGGCGCTCCTGAACCGCCAGAGAGCTCAGTGGGTCCTCCTGGTGGATCTCAGGCCAGCGGAGTGGAAATATGAATCCGGTCCCAGATTTTTGAAATATTGATATCAAAGACGCTTTAAAGCGTCTTCGGCAACTTGAGCATGGCCGGGAATGACGTGTTTAAGCGTTTTTAGGCAGTCAAAGTGTATATTAACGTAACGTGCTATTCATATCAATCGACATCACATCAATATAAATAACGTATTGTTTTCATCTCTATATTAACGTAACGCGCTATTCATATCAATCGACATGACATCAATATAAATAACGTATTGTTTTCATCTCTATATTAACGTAACGCGCTATTCATATCAATCAACATCACATCAATATAAATAACGTATTGTTTTCATCTCTCTATATTAACATAACTAGCTATTCATTTTTTTGATCCACTTTTTCTCCCATTTTTTCTATATTTTCTCCCATCCCAATTTCGTATCATCCAATTCAACCCTCCCCTGTCACGAACGCTGTTTCTTGCCTCCCACAAGCCGGCTGCAATGTGGACTAAGTCATACATAGCACAAGTCCCCTCCGGTACTTGAGGTAACAGCAGTCGCATCTTTTCACCTGCGCAGCTCGATCTCTCAGTGGTGAGGAGTAACGCGTGGGAGGCTCACGCTGCCCCCGACACTTCCTGATTCTACTGCGCAGGCGCACCAACCGACTTGTAGGAGTCGCTTGTTCACAACGTTCGATCCCCACCCTTCAGTTTTCCCTCCCCGTAATACGGCCAATGTGTATTACTGCGGACGACCAGCTAAACTGAAAACAATGTGGAGAGCTGGATTCGAACACGCGAATCCTAGCATCTCCACACTGGTGGCGAGTGCCTTGCCCACTACACCACCTAGCCGCCCATAACTAGCTATTCATATCAATCGACATCACATCAATATAAATAACTTATTGTTTTCATCTCTATATTAACGTTAGGCTGTAAAAATCTGTTCTATAGGCTATATTTGTGCACGGCGGTAGCGAGTTAGGTGATAGTTAGTTTTAGTATATTGTGCACGGCGGTATCGAGTTAGGCGATAGTTAGTTTTAGTATATTGTGCACGGCGGTAGCGAGTTAGGCGATAGTAGGGCTAACGCGGTTGGGCGCTGAGAGAAGCGTCAGTGGCCAATCAGGCCGCGCAAACCGAATGCGGAAGGACAACCACCTTGGGGAAAGTATTCACGCTGCCCGGTCACCAAAACGTTTGAGTTTGGATGACGGGACAGTGAGGGAAAGAGTGGAAGAGGACCGGAGGGAATGGGTGGGGCGGTAGGGGAGAAGGAGGTCAGTCAGGTAGGGGGGTGCCAGGCTATGGAGGGCTTTGAAGGTGAGGAGTAGTGTTTTGAAGTTAATGCGTTCCTTGATCGGGAGCCAGTGAAGGGAGTGGAGGACAGGATCATGTGTTCGCGGGACCGGGTGTTAGTGAGGAGGAGGGCGGCTGAGTTTTGGACCATCTGCAGTTTATGGAGGGAGCGGGAGGTGATGCCAGTGAGGAGGGAGTTACAGTAGTCCAGGTGGGAGGAGATGAAGGCGTGTATGAGGGATTCAGCAGCAGGGGGGGAGAGGCAGTGACGGATTTTGGCAATGTTGCAGAGGTGAAAATATGAAGTTTTGACAATGGAGCGGACATGGGGGTCAAATGAGAGGGTGGGGTCGAGGATGACACAGAGGTTGCGGACTAGGGGGGAGGGGGTGATGGTGGAGTCATTGATGGTGAGTGTGATGGGTCCGGATCTGGTGAGGGTGGTGTTGGTGCCGATGATGAAAAGTTCTGTCTTGTCGCTATTTAATTTGAGGAGGTTATGGGTCATCCAGGTTTGTAGTTCCGTGATGCAGGATTCAATGTGACTGAGGGGAGGGCTGTGGGGGGATTGTGTGGTGATGTAAATTTGTGTGTGGTAATAATGCAGATATTGGGCCTCATTCAACAATACTCTTATTATTTTTCTTATATTCTTGCTTACCTGTCTGTTAAGAGAACAATAAGAAAAGCCACCACCACATTCATCAAGCCGTTCTTAAAGTCCAAATCTGTTCTTACCCAGGTTTTTTTAATGGTGAATCCCACTCATTCTAAACTGGATGCGCATTCTCGCGCAAGACATTTGCATACAAAGACACGGCTCGCGGGCTCATTATAATACGAGAGCCGTGGGTCTGCATCGGATCCCCCGGCTGTATTCAAGCGCTGGAGCGCTTTGCGATGGATCAAAATTAGATAGGAATCAAATGTATTGTCATCATACAGCACCTATAGCTATATAGTGGAATATACTGTAATATAGTAATCTAATAGTAGTTGGCTAGTTGCGAGCTTCTGGCCACCTCCCACAGTGCACGCATACACACACAGGGGTGTAGCTCCAGATTCTGGGCCCCATGAAAGAATGTATTTGTTGGCCCCCAGTGAATGCGAGCGTGCATAAGCGCGCAAGCGGAATTTTTTTTGGCCATTTTTTTATTGATGAAAACGCTGATGGTTTTTACCTATACATTCGGATCAGCAGTTCAGCACCTGCAATGTTGGTGGGTGAGCCTAGTAAACGATGTCGCATTGCGTTCATCTTCAATGAATGGACCAATGCAATAGTCTACCAAAGCCCCCCCTCTCTCTCTATATATCTCACACACACACACACACACACACACACACACACACACACACACACACACACACACACACACACACACACACACACACACACACACACACACACACACACACACACACACACACACACACACACACACACACACTTTAGAAACAAACATAGTATCAATGAGAGCATCAATAATACATCTGAGTGATGTCAAGTAAAAAAAAATAATAATAAAAATGTGGGCCCCCCCCCCAGTGCTGGGCCCTTGTAATCATCCTAAGCTACCCCCCCCCCCCCCAGCTACGCCCCTGTACACACGTACTGTATACAGTACGTGCAAAATGAATCGTTACAGCAAAGTACTGTAGGCTTTGTCAATACTGAACGACTGTGCATTGTCAAGAGCCAATCGCACAGGTTGCCACTCATCTGGCTCTGCAAATAGATCTAGATTCTAGAGTATGAATATCTCCGCATATATATCCTGATGACTGGCAGTGCGTATAGTACAAGTGCTCCAAGTCAAACTAGATGACACATCTCTCTCAAATCCATTCTGAGAACGGAACGCAGTGCGGGTCTTGATTGATTGATTGATTGATTGAAAATTGTATTAACAGATTGCAGAATGGGTACAATACAGTACAGCTCAATACACACAATTGTTAAGGGGATGGATACCAGAGAAAGACTTTCGTCTTGTTTACATCAGGGTCCCCCATTTTCAATTCATCATAACATATATGACATACATGACATACAGATAGACAGTACTCCTACATCTATACATTTATGACATACCAGATCTACAAATACAGTACTGTTTGTGATACAAAAAGAGTAAAAAAAAAAAGAGTATACACATTTGATGTAGAAACTGTACATTGGAGGAGGGGGGGGGTTGGGTAGGTGGGGTGGGGGGGGGACTGTACATTGGAGGTGGTTGGGTGGGGGGGGGGGGGTGGGGGTGGGGTATGGGTAGGTGGGTGGGGGTAACTGTACATTGGATTATCGATGAAACCTACAGTACTTGGTCCAAGAAGAGGGTCTCGTGTATTACTGGGTTTAAGTCAGTTGTTTATTTATTTATGTTTTACTGTTTGCATACGAGGTGGTCCGCAAATGTTCTTGATAACAATCTAGTGACCGGTCCGCATAAAACAGAAGTTTGGGAACCAAAGTCAAGAGACGATCTCTAAATATGCGTTCTATGCTACATATACAGTACTGCATATCTATATGTCATGTCATAAATGTCATGATATATATCTGTATATCTGTATGTTGTGTATGTCATAAATTGTATTATGAATTGAAAATGGGGGACCCTGATGTAAACAAGACGAAAGTCTTTCTCTGGTCTGCCTCCCCTTAACAATTGTGTGTATTGAGCCATACTGTATTGTACCCATTCTGCAATCTGTTAATAAAATCTTCAATCAATCAATGGCCTGGGCGGCCAGAGCATAACTGTTCTAACACCAATGAATAATCCATTTCAGACAGAACGCACGCAATAAGTTATAATAATAATAATTATTATTATTGAAAAGTTCTGTATTTTTAAAGCCGTATTTGGGGGCAATTACCCAATGGTAGGCTTTTTAATTTAATTTATTTTTTGGGGTAAGAATTTCTTATTTCGGTAAGAGTGCTCTCGACCACTCTTATAATTTGTTCTTGCCTGAGAAAAAAATCAACAATAAGAAAACGTTGCTGAATTCCAGGTATGAACAAAGAAAGAGGAAATGCTAGTTAAGAATGAAATCTGTTCTTATATCGCTTCATGCATGAGGCCCATTGAGTGTATTTCTGTGAAAATGCGCGTGGCGCATGCCTCTGAATCCAACCAAAGCGAAAACGATCGCTTCCAGCCCGCGAGTCGCGCGCCCGCGTGTGGCCGGTGGGCACAACTACGTCCGTTAGCATGGGAGCGAAAGTGAAGCGCTGGGCACCCGCCTGCCCGCCTTCGCGCGCGGCTGGTGTGTCTGCGCTGTTAGTCTACCCTGGTATATGTAAACTGGCAGATTATCAATAAATATAAAATGTGCGTATACTAATAAGATCCAAGGTGCTAATGAGTGACGTCAGAGTCCTTGCACGAGAACAGTTCTCAAGTTTTCCAGCCGTTAGTTCTCCAGCTGTTGGCCAAGTCAGTCCTTGGCCCACGGTTGGGTTGTGGAGGCTGATGGCTACTGGCACGATGGACTGACTGACTGATGCGCTTTGTGGTGTGGTGTGTGAGTGGGGGGGGGTGTTGTGAGTCTATAACTGATAGCTAGCTCCTCATAGAGGGGATGGGAGGGCTTCTCCAGATCTATCCAGTCTCCAGTCTACCTCATCTCCCTCTCCGCAACCATTGTCTAGTCCGACTCTCACGGAGCTAGCCTTCCTCACCAGTGCAGTTTGTTAGTGTCTCTTGAGTTGATGTTACACCCACACACGCACACACATACACACACACGTTGAAGGACCTGAGTCTCCTCACGAACAGCCTGCTCTGACCCTTCCAGTTTATTGCATGTTGTACAACTACATGGGAATTCACCCCACAAATAACAATTGTATTAACAATGGAAGAGCATAAACTGCTTCACAATGTCCTCACTCCAAAATGGTGGAACGGACTTCCCACCACAGTCGAGACAGCTGAAACCCGCCCAATCTTCCAGTCGACTAAAAACACACCTCTTCAATCTTAAAAACGTTTACTATTATGTACCATACCATATGTACTATGTTACTATCTTATACTACTACCTGCTAATCGTGCTATCGTGCTAATATGTCTATACAACTATGCACTCAACACTATTTGATGAACAATGCCACTTACCCTTAGCCGCCAGAAATGTACACCTCCTGCTGACTTGTTCACAATTTGTAATTGCTTTGATACAAGCATCAGCTAAATTAATAAATGTAGTTCTGTGTTATTTTTTCTCTGACAAAATGTCTTTGTGGTCAAGTATAAATGTATCCTCACTTTGTTATTCAATTCTGTGTTCCCAGGCTATTGGTAAAGTCAATCATCAGACACCGATGGTAAGCAGGAGCAACACACTTCATTTAAACTATTTACAGACAAGCACATCAGCTCATTACAATTTAATAAGGAGCCATTTATCTTGTGACTTGGAGGTTGCGTTTTAAATGCAGCCTGCAATACCGTGTCTCTCATAGGAAAACAATGTGGTGCTCTGGACTGTAAATTACACTCTTACTAGAAATCAACATTACTCAACCCTAATGCTTTAGTGGTAGCCCTGAAATTACGATACAATCGGTTTAGATCTGTGATTGGTTGTGATCTGTTTACAGCCCCCTACACCAGAGGACCTTGCGCTCATCTGTTTTACCAGTGGAACCACAGGTAACAGATATTGAAATACTGGTGAAAGTATTTGTATTTGTGACATAGACCTAACGGAATTATATTTTAACTGCCACTTTCTCCCACAGGAAACCCGAAAGGTGCAGTGCTTACTCATGGAAATGTGATCGCCAACACTGCCGCCTTCATTAGAGTAACAGAGGTAAACAAAGACATAAGACAAACAAGCTAATAAATCCCAGTAACAAATGAATATATTGTGTCCTCGGCTCTTTCATATTTAACAACCTTGGCTATAATATGTTGAGTTATTTCCCCTGATCAGAGAGGTACTTGGGTGATGATAATACTGTGCTTCTGACCTGGCATTCTCTCCTGTGTTGTCAGACTTGGGCCGAATATAATTCGAAATCTCAGCTACTTAAAGAGAAGGTTCTGGATTTTTAGAAGCCCGTCCTATTGCTCACCAACAATGGCCCCTCCTGTGAAAATGGAAATGTTTTGATGTCTAGAGAAATTGCCACCAGCCTTGTGTTCTAATTCGTCAGCAGTAGTTCAAGTCAATGGGGCATGAAACAACTTGTCTCCTAATCTCAAATATATAGTTGCATTAGCTTATTATTAAATTTTTCAAGAGGTAATGAAGTAAATGAAACGGCTTACATTCTGAGAGAGTTCATACCTTGCTGATTTGCACTAGCATTGTTAATAAATGCTGTCAGACGGCGCTAGCATTGTTAATAAATGCTGTCAGACAGCACTAGCATTGTTAATAAATGCTGTCAGACGGCGCTAAGCTAGCATTGTTGGTCAACGCTATTAGATGGCACTAAACTAGCATTGTTAATAAACGCTATTAGATGGCACTAAGCTAGCATTGTTAATAAATGCTGCCAGATGGCACTAAGCTAGCATTGTTGGTAAATGCTTAGATGGCACTAAGCTAGCATCGTTAATAAACGCTATTAGATGGCACTAAGCTAGCATTGTTAATAAACGCTATTAGATGGCACTAAGCTAGCATTGTTAATAAACGCCATTAGATGGCACTAAGCATTGTTGATAAACGCCATTAGATGGCACTAAGCTAGCATTGTTAATAAATGCTATCGGATGGCTGGTGGCAAATCCTCTGAAATGAGAACACAAGCACCAGAAAACCCTCTTTGGTTGGCCTACAGTATGAGTGGGCTTGTTTGGTGACATTCAGGAAATCCGACCCCGTCTGATTCAAATTCTACTTGACCTCAGTCTGGCTAATTCTCCTTTTCCTGTCCTGTCCTGTCCTCTCCTCTCCTCTCCGTTGGTACTCCTTTTTCTCTGTGTACGTGATCCAGAGCGTATTGGTGCCCTCTCCTTCAGACATCCTCATCTCCTTCCTACCTCTGGCCCATATGTTTGAGAGGGTGGTAGAGGTTTAAGTTTAAGTTTATTTGGATCCCCATTAGCCACAGCAGTGCTGGGGCTATTCTTCCTGGGGTCCATAACACATAAAATACAGTTACAGACTTATACACTCACAACATTTACATGTCATACAGACAATTAAAACAACAATAAAAACCCTAATCAAATTCATAATACAATATAACAATATATACGCCTTATGAATTCATAATACAATACAATAATACCTACTCATAATTAATTCATAATACAATACAGCATAATATACTATTTAGCTTTTACATACATTATCTATGTTCATATCAGCCAATTATACAATATTTTAATAATATATCCCTATCAGACACATGCCTTTTCATCCATATATACCTATCTCTTTATCAGACACATACATTTTCATTTACGTACACACTATCTATTAGGGAATGTCAATTTCTTTGGTTGAAAATGTTGTTTTACCACGATTTTGAAACGACATTTACTATTCTCCTGCTTAACATGTCTGGGAAGAGAGTTCCATTCCTGCATACCACGGAACATGACAGTTCGCTTCATTGCATTCGACCTCACTTTTGGAAGTGTAAAACCTCGTGCAGAAGCATGTCTGGTGGAATGGTTGTGTCTGTCAAGACTTATTGATAAATTGTTATATAAAATTGAGGGGATCTTTGTAACAAGAATATTCCTAGTGAATACAAGGAGTGAGCAGAGTAATTTATGTTTGACAAGTAACCAAGTTAAACAACTGTGCATCGCTGCAACATTAGTTCTGTACTCACAGCGAAGCACTATACGTGCTGCTTTGTTTTGTACCATTTGTAATTTTTTCAGTTTATTCGTCGTTACATTCGACCATACTGCAGGACAATAGTCAAGATTTGACAAAACCAGAGCTTGAATTACCTGTTTGATAGAATTTAGTGGTAACAAAAAGGTATGCCATGTGTGTGACCTGAGCGTGTGCGCATGTGTTTTGTTTTTCTTCCACAGGTCCACTGCATGCTGAACCTCCATGACATTCACCTGTCCTATCTCCCCCTAGCACACATGTTTGAGAGGGTCGTGCAGGTATGTGCTGAAGTGCCCTGTGGTGAAATATTAGACTGATGCGTATGGGTTTCATGATCAATATTTGCAGGCTTTTAAAGCCACAAGTCCGTATGAATCCATTAATCTAAAAATAAATTGAGGATTCCTTACACGGTTACCGTGGGAACAGTCCAGAATGACCCAGTGTGCAGCACAGTGATGATTTCTATAGTTTAATCTCTCGGACGAAGAACCTTCGGGTGAACTTAACCAAATGTATACAAACCAAATTATCTAAGGTCGGTAAGTCGGGAGTGCTGTGTACATTCATAGATAAATACAGTAGAGGTTGAGTATTTTTGAGTGACACTCCAAACTGATATGGATTGACTTCACAACTGCAGCTACATGGGCTGTGCAAGAGAAAAAACGATAGGTTATGTATATAACCTAGTTATATGAGTACTGGCTGAGCGTCCCGCTCTTAAGCCTATTGAGATACCCCTTATCTCCTGTACCTACTGTACTCCACCACGAAAACAACTTGTACACCCACACCTGACCGGGTCCCGCCTCTATGGAGGCGTAGCCTATAATACCATGGCCATGGTCACCAACACACCCTTCCTCGCCAAAATCCCGTTCCAGTAAAAGATCCCTCAAAAGGGAACTCAGGGCCGCTTAAGAAAGGGACGCTCAGCCAGTACTCATATAACTAGGTTATATACATAACCTATCGTTATATTTCGTATCTGGCTTATCGTGTCCCGCTCTTAAGCCTATTGAGATATGGGTTAGAGCGTACGCGAGACCCGACAGATGTACCCCCTGAGGACCCGTAAGCCCACATCAAGGGGTTCGGGGAGCCCTGTCACCCCATCCTTCCTAATGAAGGGGGGGCGCAGTCAACTCCACCTGAGTGCGAGCAAGAGGGAACTAGAACCCCTTGAACACACAGCACAGGCGGAACCACGTGTGACCTAACACACTGTGGCCCATACCCACACACTCCTGCTACCCTACCAAAGGACGGGAAGCAGGAAAGGCCACAGACCCCAGAACCGCCTGGGAGACAGAACCCCCGGTCATGTCCATGAGGTAAAACCTTACAAAGGGGCCCGGGGAGGACCATGATCCTCCACCGAAGCCCCACCCAGGAGAGCGGCAGAGGCAGCCACCCCATGAGTGGAGTGCGCCCTGACGCCCCCAGGGGGATCCTGCCCAGCCAACGTGTAGCAGAGGGCAATGCCCTCGCACAACCAATGGGACAGGCGTTGTTCGATAGTGCCTTACCGGCATGAGAACCACCATGACAGACAAAAAGCTGAACGGTGACCCCGAGGTCCTGAGTACGGCTGAGGTAATTCCCAAAGCACGGACCGGACATGACAGGTGAAGGCCCGCATCTAACTCACTAGCGTGAGGAGGCGGATGAAACGCCTGAACCACAATATCCCTGGAGCGGAAGAACTCCGGATATTTACAGGCACAAAGGCAGGATTAGGCCGCAGAGTGGCACCGCAATCGGACGAAAGACAGGCACTCTGGACGTACCGAGAGAGCACAAAGCACACCCCCGCGTTCAGCGGAGGTGACGGCCAGCAAGAACGCGGTCTTGAACGACAGCTGTTCCAACGTAATCCCCACCCGTCAGGATGAGGACCGCCCCGCGACAGTACACCTGTACCCACATTCTCCCTGCCGGGGATGTGGGGAGCCCTCAGGCCGCGCAGATGGAGGACGCCCATAGCCAGCCGCCCGCCGCCTGGTGCAGACGGGGGGAGCGTACTCCTGTCTGTCGATATACGACACTGACGTCGTATTGTCCGTCCTGATCAACACCGTTTGAGGACCAGAAGGACCGCTTTCAATACCAACACATTGAACGTAGCGCAGACCGGGCAGCATATAATAGACATATAATAGAATCCAATAAACAAACAACATTGTGCAATAAACAGGTAACAGGTAACATGGTGTGACATCTCGGTATCTGTACATAGTTATTTACAGAGCATATAGGACATGCTAGGTAGCTTTGGTAGTGCAATACACTGTTCCTGTTGTTATACTAATTTAAAGTGGCCTTTCCTTTTGGCCATAAGTGTGCGTGTGTGCAGCATGAGTGTGTGCCCGCTCATGTTAAAGTGTTAAAGTGGCTGCTAGTGTGTGAGCGTGTCGTGTGTGTGTTCATGTGTGCTTGTGTGTGGATAGTTCAGTGTTCTGTGGCACTCAATGTTCATTGTTCAAGGCTCTGATGGCCTGGGGGAAGAAGCTGAGCCTAAGCCTCTCTGTCCTAGTAGCTGGGGTTCGCAGGCGTCTGCCTGACCTCAGCAGCTGGAACAGGCTGTTATTGGGGTGGTGGGGGTCTTTCATTATTCTGCAGGCTCTGGATTTGCACCTCTTGTTGTATAGAACCTGCAGGGGAGGTAGTGCAATACCCGTGGTACGCTCGGCTGAGCGCACCACTCTCTGTAGGGCCTTCTTGTCCTGTGCCGTGCTGTTTCCATACCAGGCAGTGATGTTTCCGGTCAAGATGCTCTCTACAGCTCCTGAGTAGAACGACTGGAGTATCTTCCCCGATACTCTGAACTTCCTTAACTGTCTCAGGTGGTAGAGGCGCTGTTTCGCCTTCTTTACTACTGTGTCTATGTGTGTTAACCATGTCAGATCCTCTGAGATGTGGACCCCCAGGTACTTAAAGCTGCTCAC
This sequence comes from Notolepis coatsorum, assembly GCF_963971535.1. Lineage (NCBI taxonomy): Eukaryota > Metazoa > Chordata > Actinopteri > Aulopiformes > Paralepididae > Notolepis > Notolepis coatsorum. Next base: position 88,305,321 of record NC_140182.1, on the reverse strand, counting down.
CCTGTCCACGGTAGCCCTGTTAATCATCAGTGGTGTGTGTGTCTCCTGCTGTCCTCTCCTATAATCCACGATCAGCTCCTTGGTTTTACCAATGTTCAGGAGCAGGCTGTTGTCCTGGCACCAGCGTTCCAGTACCTCAACCTCCTCCCGGTAGGCCTTCTCGTCGTTGTCCGAGATCAGCCCGACCACCACTGTGTCGTCTGCGAACTTCACTATGGAGTTGGAGCTGAACTTGGCCACACAATCGTGTGTGTAGAGTGAGTACAGCAGGGGGCTCAGAACACAGCCCTGGGGGAACCCGATGCTCAGGGTGATGGTGTTGGAGGTCTGACTCCCCACCCTGACCGCCTGGGGTCTTTCACTCAGAAAGTCCAGTACCCAGGCGCTCAGGGCGGAGCTCAGACCCAGCTCGATCAGCTTGTCCACCAGTCTGGTGGGGACTATGGTGTTGAACGCTGAGCTGTAGTCAATGAACAACAGTCTCACATAGCCCCCCTTCTGACGGTCAAGGTGAGAGAGGGTGCTGTGCAGTACCTGGGAGACCGCGTCGTCAGTGGACCTGTTTGTCCTGTATGCAAATTGCATAGGGTCCATATCACTGGGGAGGGAGGCACAAATGTGATCCTTGACCAGCCTCTCGAAACATTTCATGACCACAGAGGTGAGTGCCACCGGTCTGTAGTCATTTGGACATGTTGGGGAGGGTTTCTTCGGTACAGGGATGATGGTAGACATCTTGAAGCAGGCAGGGACCACTGACTCCGCCAGGGATTGATTAAATATGGCGGTGAACACCGGGGCAAGCTGGTTGGCACAGGACTTAAGTATGCGTCCTGTTATACCATCTGGGCCAGCAGCCTTCCTGGTGTTCACCTGCATAAATGCTCTTCTCACACTGTGTTCCGACAACGAGAGAGCGTCCCCGCCCCCCCGCGGTTGCCCCCCCCTCCACAACAGCCGGCGCGCCAGTGACGTCACTAGCCAGAGAGCTAGCGGCGACACTGTCTACACCAAACCGAGCGTAAAAGGAGTTGAGTTTGTCCGCGAGAGAGGCGTCGCCGCTCCCCATTGAGGGGGCGCTGACTTTGTAGTCAGTTATTGTCTTCAGTCCCCTCCACAAGCCTCTTGTGTCGTTTTGTGCCATTTGTGTCTCCAGTTTATCAGCATATGTCCTCTTAGCAAGTTTAACAGCCTTGCGCAGAGTATAGACTGAAGCCTTGTACTCTTCCATGTTTCCTGACTCTCTGCCCAGGTTATAAGCCGTGGTGCGAGAGTTCAGGGCTGCTCTAATAGTACTGTCCACCCACGGTTTCTGGTTTGGGAAAACCCGCACCTTTTTCGTGGGGACAATACTATCAGCGAGTGTTGATATGAAGCTCACAACGGTATCCGCGTACTCATTGACGTCACTGGCGCTTTCTCAATGTCCCAATCCGTGTCTTCGAGCGCATCCTGGAGCGTGGCCTCTGATTCGTCAGACCATTTTCTTGTCTCACATGACACGACGGCGTCACGTGATCTTTGTTTGTAGGCAGGGAATAATAAAATTGAGTCGTGATCGCTCGCGCTTGCAGCACCCATCAATGGCGGAGCCGCTACAGCTTTGTAGCCGGCTCTGAACGGGGTGTAACAGTGGTCGAGTGTGTTCCTCCCTCTCGTGGAGCAGGCGATGTGCTGAAAAAAGGACGGCATCACTTTCTTCAGATTCGCCTGGTTGAAATCCCCAGCCACTATCAACGCCGCGTCTGGGTGCTTGATCTGGTGTCTGTTGAGGTGGTCGTGTAGTTCCACCAGCGCTTTGCCAGTATTTGCCTGTGGGGGAATATATACGGCGGTCATGAGCCCTAGGATGGAAGATCGGAGATGCGCATACGCATCCTACAAGTCTATGGAGGAGAACCAGACCCCCACCTGACAGTGTTCAACAGGTAGGAGACTATCCAAAAAATGCTGAACCTTCCCATGGGACAGGTCCAGCCTGGGTCTGACACCCTCCCCTCCCGATTTCTCAGGCACCAGAGAACACCGGGAGGAGAACGCCACGACGATGGCTTGCTTCGTCCACAGAGATTGGATCTCGTTGACCAGAGCTGTCACTGCTGGAGACCCTGACAATAGGGTCTGTACCAAACCCGAAAACGGGTGGGGTTGTGTAAACACAAGTCCCCGCCTCAGCGTTCTCTCCATCCACCTCGACATATGGTACTGCCGTAGTCATATGTGATGACACTCCCAACGCACCCGCCGCCATGTGGCGCAGGTCCGCCAGGAACTGTAGATAGTTGGCCCGGTCCCACCCGCTGTGCGTAGCCAACCCTGGAACCGTGCGAGCAGAGCGTTCCGTGTCGGGACATCTGACCCTGACACCACCCATGAGGCAATCGCACCCAAGGGGGGACCCCGACAGAAAGGGCCGGTTTGATACGGGGGGCTTTCTAAGTGAAAAAAGCCCCCCCACTGAACACCCCTCCAGAACATGCTGAGGAGTTGTTCTGCAGCCGGACATGCAAGGTGTAAGGACCCCATGGGTTCCTACACACCGTAGCCCTGCAGTGATATTACTACCACCCAAATCACGCGTGCCTGCGAGACCACTGCCAATCTTTCAGTAGTGGGAGGCACCCACATGATACCTGGCCTGGCGAAGGCGAGGCCGGGGAAGCCCGCACTGTGTGCCTCAAAAGGTTTCGAGCCCCCCTGCTGACAACACTTATAGTTGACAGACGTAACACCAGGCTCAACCAACACAGCTTCTGGTGTGGGAGCCGCTTGACAGCACAACATTCTCACGGACAGACCCAGGCTCAGCCATCAACTGGGTGTCAGCCCCTGTCCCCATGAGAAACGAAAAGTGGGGCCGCCCGCGCTTCAACGAAGGCACGCGGCCCGCAGCCAAAGGAAACAATCAGAGCCCACTTTTTCCGCTGGTGTTGGGGAAGGGAGTGATCGGAGAGCGGGCTGCTCGCGGCAGGACGGTGACGGCTTGTTGTTCAAGCCGAACCCATCCAACATGGCCGATCCCTCGGCCGCAAGGCTGTCGCCCTTGTGGACACCTGTCGAATCAACGCCCAGGATACCTCTGGCGGGGGAAAACATGGCCGCCTGTCGAGGGCCTCGTCATCACCGCTGACGAGGCCGTGCTCTCTCTTCTTCTGGCTGCGCGGTGTGAGGCGGTGTGGGGCCTAGGACAATACCGCTCGCGCTCCAGCAGAAGACCAAAATCCCCTGCGGAGAGGGGAACCCTGAGCGGTTATAGCTTGCGGCTAGGTCAAAGCTAATAACGTCAACAATCTCGCGCGATGTGTCGACGTCGGCTGGCCCTCAAGGCCCCGCCACCAGACACCATTTTTTTGATAGAAAAAACAGCAATTCGAACACAGTTCTAATCGCTGCCAATTCCATACCGTGGCGGTACAGGCTTTAGCAGCCCACCAGCCACTCGCCAGGCCGACCCACCCATGGCGTCGGCCGGGCGGGGCACTGTTTCAATATGTCAAAAGCAAAGGACTGATGTTAACACGGAGCACCATTGGTGGTTGCAAACAGCAACCTCCACTGTGGTGTGCACCATGAAAGGGTTAAATGAATAAAAGAACTAAACCACAAAATACTGTAGAATGAGCAAGCCCATATACACACGTTAAGGGGAGGCGGACCAGAGCGAACTAGTCCCGCCTTCATTCAAAATATTCACAACAGCACACCAGCCCTAGCTTAGCCCATTTACCAAAAAAGGTAAACAAAGCCCCCGCCGCATACTCCCCCAATAGACACCGATTGACCGTCAGCATGAATGGTTGAGAGGAGAGAAAGCTGTAGCATAGACAGACCTTCTCATAGCAGAGTGACAGAACAAAACAGTAGCCCACTACACTACTACAGCCTAGCGTGAGGCGATGTGGAACCCAGATCAACAACCGCCTGCGCACAAACACGCAACATGTTTACAATGTCGGCTGGACCCATAGCCCCACTACCCGACGCCAATGTGGATAGGAACTAGCCAGCTGAGCCATAACCCGCTGTTAAGTCCCATTCTGCAGTAGTATAGCTCTACTGCTACACCGCCGAGCTCACGCATCGGCTCCCAGATGGGGACACCGTTCAACAGACCCCGCTGGAACACAAAGGTAACGTACCTGGCTAGGCTACCTAGCCACGGCCTACCCTGTTGTCAACCCATTTACCCGTAAAAAGGTAAATAGGACTCAGCAAAACCCCCACAACAGCTACCGACTGACCTTCATTGATGAACCGGGCAAGAGGAGGGAGAAGTGACAACATCTCATCATATGGAGACATTAGAACAGCGTAGCAGTAGTGTTCAGCATGTAGCATTAGTATTAGCATGTAGCTAGCATTAGTTGTTTAACAGCACGCTTGCAGGACCGCTTCGAACCCGTTCACCGCAGTGAACGTTCACCAAACCATCCCCCCCTGGCGCAGACACACAACATGGTTGTGTAACAACAACCCAGCATTACTAACACTAATACCCGTGCCTGATGACACAGGGCTCACCGTTGTACAAGCCGGCCCGATAGCCAAACCATGTACGCTGCCCCTCGATCTGCTGTCGTCAGACGAGGAAACATTAACCTAGGCCCGTCGTGTCGCTGAACATGCTTCGAAGATGCCAGGGGCAACAAACCTCCGGTAAGCTTTCAACATTACGCCATTCCTCCAATCTTTTTCATACTACTAGTTACATAAGGTGCACTGCATCCAATATGATGGAACGAAAATAGAGGAAGGGTGTGTTGGTGACCATGGCCATGGTCTTATAGGCTACGCCTCCATAGAGGCGGGACCCGGTCAGGTGTGGGTGTACAAGTTGTTTTTGTGGTGGAGTACAGTAGGTACAGGAGATAAAGGGTATCTCAATAGGCTTAAGAGCGGGACGCGATAAGCCAGATACGAAATATAACTTAAATTATGAAAACAACCCTTTCAAATTGACCAGAAGCATATCATAAAAGTAGAAAAATAAAAAGTGGACTAAAATGTAATCATGCCGTTGGAGTGTTTTATGTCTTATGGTGATAAACACACAAACACGCATGCACGCACGCACGCACATACACACACACACACACACACACACACACACACACACACACACACACACACACACACACACACACACACACACACACACACACACACACATGTCTACTGAAAATCTAAACACCCCTTAGAGATGTTGCCGATCCTCAAAGTCTATGTTTACTAAACTATGAAAACTAAACTAAAATGATAATACCACTTCAACTATGTCCTGATTGTTTGTACAACAGTGCCCTCTTGTGACACGTGTAAGTTTTGCACCTGTTTTACCAGTAAGTGAGTAACTTTCTCACCCCCACCCCCAAGAGCGTCATCCTGGTTCACGGTGCTCGAATCGGCTACTTCCAGGGTGACATCCGTCTGTTGCTGGATGACCTGAAGACTCTGCAGCCCACAGTCTTCCCTGTTGTCCCACGGATTCTCAATCGCATGTTCGATAAGGTCAGACAAAAATCCTAAGATTTTAACAAGTTGTTTGTGTTATTGCTCTATACTCATACCCTTATAAATACCGTTATTACTTTTATTTTGTTATTTATTCTTTTGGTGAATCCCAAAAATCTTGGGTGTTGCACAAAGGTCTGTCTTGACAACAGAGTCAACCTTAAAGGAAAACATCAACGTTATGGGAAATTTGCGTAACAAGAAGATACTAGTTTCCTCTCTGTAGCTTCAGTAGAAAGCCATCCGGCTACATATTAGCCTAGCTTACCACAATGAATGGAAGCGGACAGTACCTGTTAGCCTAGGCGTTGGCCAACTAACACCTCTTCCGGACTTTAAGCTAGGCTACTGGTGTTATCCACTTCTATTCGTTGTGCTAAGATAGGCTAACGTGCAGCTTTCTACTGAAGGCACAGAGAAAACTGGTATCTATCTTGGCTCGGGAGGTAGAGCAGCCATCTGGCAATCCGGAGGTTTCCGGTTCCCCTTAATGTAAGCATGTTCCTTTAATGCTTTTTTTATATAATGGAAAATGATTGTGATTGTTTTAAGATTATAGTGTGGTTACAGTACATGGTTGGTGTAACAGGTTGGTGGAGCTCTTACCCTTTCACTACCACACTACAGAAGGTTAACCTTTCACTACCACACTAGTGAAAGGGTTAACCTTCTGTAGTGTGGCAGTGAAAGGGTTAACCCTTTGTCGTGTGGCAGTGAAAGGGGTTAACCTTCCGTATTGTCGCAGTGAAAGGGTTAACCCTTTGGTAGAAAGGGTTGAAAATGCAAGGTGTTCTCTCTTCCCAGACCTTTGGTCAGGCCAACACGCGACTGAAGAGGTGGCTCTTAGACTTGGCTTTTCGAAAGAAGCTGGCGGAGCTTGAGAGAGGCGTGGTCAGAAACGACAGCTTGTGGGACAAACTCATCTTCAAAAAATTACAGGTAGGCGTGACATATTCACCATATACAAGTAGGCGTCACATCGGCTACATTCAGACTGCAGGCTAAAGTGGCCCAAATCTGAATTTTTTGCTCATAATGTGACTCACATTTGTTTTTTTTCACAACTGTAGCTGAGGGGTACAATTCCCTGACTGTATTGTTAGATATGATATTTAATACCACTACCTCATGTACTTTAACTTCTGGCCACCCAGTACAAGATATAAGTATGATGAACACTTTCCCACCTGATGAAACGAACCAACACAAATGTACCAAATCGAATATTTAATACAATGGTGTATACAACATTCACTTAATTACATTTATGATTTGAAATATTGAATATGCACTTTTATGGCAAATGAGTATTCGTAGGTAAATCAACATTGAATGTCCAATCTCTGGTTGCGCAGGGAGTAAGTATACAACCTGGAATATTTAGGAAACGATAGCGATGGTACTTAAATGATTATAGCTGGATACACTAAGGGGGGGGGGGGGGTCCCGCTGCTTGTAAGACAGTAGGAGGGGGGGGTTAGAGAAGCCGCTGGCGGTATCCCATCTGGCCGACGGTGTCTTGGGAGAATCCAAAGTCTTGGACACAGTGCCCACAGAACCTCGGGCCGCAGACGAATACAGCTGGACCCTCTGTGGAACGGTATCTGCCGGTCCACAACGGAGAGACGTGGTGCGACCTCACGTGTAGAGCGCCGCCTCACCTGGAGTCCTCTCCGGGGGGTAATTCCAACACTCGACAGTGTTGGCCTTTATCCATGGAATAATCAAAGCACACAAAGCATAATCCAAGAGCCGTGGAAGGCTCGCCGTCGTCGGGTAGAGTAATCCAATATACAGGTCCAGTCGCTCTTGACCCGGAGCTCCTCGGATGCAATCACCACTAGGGGTCTGACCAGCCTGGATAAGCGTCCAGATAACGTCAGGAACGATGGGGGTACTGATAACTGTAGAACTCGAACCGAACGATGCACCATACATAAATAGACTATTATTAGCTTAATAGAATACGTCCAACTCGACGGTATGGTGCCAAACTATGACCATTCAACTATTAATCTACACGATATCTCAATGCCTATTCTGGGCCAAGTAGGCCCTACTACACCGCACGTGCGTCGTGGGGAGGCTTTTGCATCTGTCACTCTGTTGGAGGGTAAAGAACTGGACTAAAAGAAAGTTCTACTTTACGAGCGCCATATATATATGCGCTATGAACAAATAGTACCATTCGTATTTCGCCCGACATATTACTGCGCGGAACCGGGGGTTGCCTCGACATGTTAGGCGGCACGATTGAACTTGGACCTAGGGGTATGGCAACCTGGCGCCAGGTTCTCGTCCAATGGTAGAATGAAACTATTATGGGCTGTTTAGTAGAAACGGGGATATTCAATGCATATTGTACAAGGAATATACAGGGGATATCAAACGATATACAAATACAATTAAATATATATATATAAATAAATATACATATTCGGTTTAATCTGATCCTTCACAACAGCCGCACCCTAATTAGTCCCACCTAATTAGCTAAGCAGAGACAGATTAACCGCACTGTCTTCCACTCAAGGTCCGCTGTAAGGGTCAGTCAACTCACAAAGTCATAGGGTCATGGTCATCATCGATAGTATCTGGGAGTCGGGGCAGTTCTATGAGCCTCGCCACGGGCCGTGTGTAGGTGCGCCCTTGGACGAGTACTTCAGCTGCTCGGACCTTGCCATCGGCACCGGTGATCACTTTGCTTACGCGGCCAGCCGGCCACATAGCTCTGGGGAGTGACTGGTCAACTATCATGACGACTGTTCCTTCTGTCAAATTGTCTCTCTCTTTTACCCACTTCTGGCGGGTCTGTAGAGACGGTAGGTAGTGAAGTAGGAAGCTGCTCCAAAACTTGTCAGCTAGTACTTGGCTGTACCTCCACATTCTTCGGCCGTTCGCTTCTTCGGGCCTGTACATTGTCTGGGGTAGCGCGGGGTCCAGCCGCCCCATTAGGAGTGTGTTGGGGGTGACTGGGTCGACATCTGCTACATCACTGGAGACGTAACCGAGGGGCTTTGAGTTCAATACTCCCTCGATCTCCGTGAGGACTGTCATTAGGACTTCCTCTGCCACAGTCTGGGCTCCGAGTACGGCATACAGGGCTGTCTTTATAGAACGTACTTCTCGTTCCCAGGTTCCACCGAAGTGGGGTGCGTTCGGGGGATTAAACTGGAAGTCAATCTGGGCTGGAGCGAGGTGGGTCTTAAGTTCTGGGCCCATAGCTTGGAAGCTCTCTCTCAGCTCTCTTTCTCCGCCTTTGAAGTTGGTCCCGTGATCAGACAACAATGTAGACGGTTGTCCTTTCCGTGATATGAATCTCCGGAAGGCCATAAGGAATGAGTCTGTGCTCATGGTCGGAAGGAGCTCGATATGTATCGCTCTGGTGGTCATGCATTTGAATACAATACCCCACCGCTTCTCGGTGCCTCTTCCTCTCTTTATATACAACGGGCCAAAACAGTCCATGCCTGTGGAGTGGAATGGCTTGTCGCCGATTCGGAGGCGACAGGGGGGTAGGTCAGCCATCCGTGGTATGCTGGGCTGCGCGCGGCACTTACGGCAGTCTAGACAGGTTCGCTGGAAGCGCCGTACTGCTTCTCTCCCTTGCAATATCCAATAACGACGTCTGATCTCCGCGAAGACTCTCTCTGCTCCTGCGTGGTGCACATCCTCGTCGTATTTCTTTATGATCAGCTCTGTGACCTTGTGTCGGCTGTTCAAGACGATCGGGTGCTTAATGTCATCTGGTAGATCGGGGGCTCTCCGCAGGCGACCACCCACTCTGATGAGATTATGTGCGTCACTCTCTGGTGCCAGGTGAATCAGTCTGCTGTCTGATGGGACGGGGTTTCCTCCCTGTAGACAGTCTAGCTCATCGGGGAACGAGTCTCTCTGGGCTCGTTGTAGTAGAAGAAGTTCTGCTTCTTCGTAGTCAGCTGCTGACATGTCAGTGGTGGACTGAATCTCTGGGTGGTGCCGCAGGAATGTTCTTTGTTGCGCACTCTCTAGGGTAATGCAGTCATCTATGTTCGGGTCTGTGGAGGCGACAGTGCTCAGTCCACAGAACATAGGCTTCTTGTTCTCAGCCTCCTCGCTACTTGCTTCCCTCGGGGTGGGCGTAGGCCAATCTCCTTCCGGGAGCTGGAGGAATGCTGGTCCGTCACTGTAGATGTTGCGACGCAAATAGGCAACCGATCCGTAGGCTACTTCGGAGGCGTCGCTGAAGACGTGTAGCTCAATCTCGCATGTCTCTGGCCTCACTGTGGATGGGAAGTAGCTGCGGCGTATATTGACACCTGGGAGTGAGCGGAGTTCCGTCTCCCACTCTCTCCATGTTGAGGCAAGGTGTGCGGGTATTGGGTCGTCCCAGCCCTGGTCCTTGTCCCATAGTGCTCGTACAATCATCTTTGCCCTGGTGGTGTAAGGTAGAATACATCCCAGCGGGTCATATTGTCTGGCGAGTGTTCTGTACACACTCCGTCTGGTGGTCGGTATCGCCGCCGACCTTCCTTGCTCTGGAGCCAAGGGTTTGTGTCTATAGTGGAGCGAGTCTGTTTTGAAGCGCCAGACTAATCCTAGTGTCATTTCTTGGGCTTCTCCTGGGATTGTCGCCATCCAGGTCTCGCTGCTGGCAGCCTTGTCTGCGGAGGAGAGGCTGCGCAATACGTGCGGGTCACTGCTGGCCCACTGCCTGAGATCAAAGCCTCCTTTGATTAGGGAGGCGCGTAACTTGATTAGGAGAGCCTCGGCTTCTTCTTGAGTCGAGACGCTTTGTAGACAGTTGTCTACGTAGAAACTGTTCTTCACACTGTGTTGGACCTCTTCATCTGCTGCTGGGTCCTCTGTGACGTGTTTCTGTAGTGCAAATGTAGCACAGCACGGGCTGCATGTGGTTCCGAAGGGGAGTACTTCCCACTGGTAGATGGATGGGTTCTCATCTCCGATCTTCTCTCTCCATAGGAACCGTAGCAGAGGCTTGTCCTCCTCTACTAGTCTCACTTGCAAGAACATCCCTTTGATATCCCCGCTTATAGCCACCTTGTCCTGGCGGAAGCGCAGTAGCACGCCTAGTAGGGAGGGGCCGAGTGTGGGGCCGGGCAAGAGCTCTTTATTCAGATTTTGGGATCCGATCTGGTAGCTGCAGTTAAACACAATGCGATCCTTGCCATTGTGATGGACCTTGTGATGCGGCACGTACCATGATTCGGTCGTCTGATCGGCCTCTTTAATGTCAATCTTTGTTACGTGTCCAGCTGTGATTAGCTTCTCAATCTCAGCTCGGTACACACTCTGTTGAGCGGGGTCTTTGGCTAGGCGCCGCTCTGTGTTCAGTAGATAGCGCTCCGTGGCGTCTTTCTTTGCGTGAAAGGGGGGCATTCCCTCTCGCCTCAGGAGTGGAGTTGCGTATCTCATCACTCCGCCGACTGTGACTCTCTTTGTCCCCTGCTCGAGTAGGTGGATGGCGTAAATGTCTTCTTTAGAGCGAATGTCTTTCTTTTCGTTCTTAAAGGGCATTGTCTCTAGGGTCCATAGCCTCTCGACATGCTGCAGGAGAGTGGTGTCTTCTTCTGTCGTTCTGGAGTGGAAGCAGCTAGTGGCTGCGGTTCGGTTGAGAGATTTAGCGAGGGGGCCTTGTAATGTCCATCCTAGGCGGGTCTCGACTGCTGCAGGACAGCCTCGGGGGCCTGTATGGACCCGGTCAATCGGGACTATGAGTTCTGCATGGTCGGAGCCTATCAACAGGGTCGGGGTAGCGCCGTCTATGAGCGGGATAGGTAATTGGCGCAGGTGCACATATTTATCCATCAACTTGGTGACAGGGTAGGTGTACTGCGAGAGTCCTATTTCTTGGCTGGTGAAAGCATTTGTGATCTTGTACCGTCGCTCTGGCTGCCCGTTGGCTGCGATAGTGAAGGAGACATTCTCGCCCTTTATCGTCTTTAAATCTCTTCTTATTGTCCGAATCGTCATTTCGTTCTTGCTCCCCCGCAGTCCCAGCTGAGTCGCAGCGGAGGCGAGCAGAAGGGTCTTCTCTGACCCGTCATCAAGGACGGCGTAAGTGTCCATGACTTTATCCTGGTAGCTCAATGTCACACGGACTACCTTTAAGAGCACTTGAGCTCCGTTGCTGCTGGCGGGGTCAATGTACATGACACTTGCCTTGGTGCCGCTCCGTGGTGCAGGTATAGGCCGTCTTCCGTTACTATCGTGTAGTATATCTAGATGGGCTCCATCGCACCGGCTGCACCTTTTCTTTAGGCGGCATTCGGCTGCCATGTGGGGCCGCGCACATCGATAACAGCGCCGGTTGGACTTTATCCATTGGCTCACTTCTTCTGCATTCATCTTTGTGAATGAGTCACATTGTGACAGCCAGTGTTCTTTCTCACAATAGGGACACGCTATCTTCCACTTCTCCTTTCTCGAGGGGGTGCTGTGACTCTTACTGCTCGGTACTGACTCTGATTGGTGCATGACAGTCACCGATCTTCTTCCATCACTTATTCTCCTGGGTCCCTCTCTGGAGCTTGGCGTGCTCCGCCCGAAGGTGTCCAGTCGTAAGCTGCTGACCTCTCTCACCAGGAAGTCGGCCAGATCAAGGAGGGATGGCTCGGGGCCGTCGGGATCTCGGTAGTCCCTCTGCCGCCGAAAGCGCTCCTGTCTTGCGGGTGGCAGCTTCTCCAAAATCCTCTCAACGTTAGAGTTGGCGTACAGCTCATGCCTGCCCTTCTCCCGTTGAGCTCCCAGCATCCCCACCAGGGACTGCACTTTGATTGACAGGTCGTCTAGTGAGCGATTGTCTGTGGCTGGGGGTAGGCGGTCAATATGCCTTATCTCCTGGATTACGTAATCCCATATACGTCCATATCTTTGATCCAGCGCTGCAAGGGCCGCTGTGTATGGGGTCGAGGAGGTAGCATAGGCTAGCGCTATATTGTGCGCTCGCGGTACTTTCAGGTGCTTCAATAATATTGCATACTTGTGGCGTTCATCAGCGACATCCACCATCATTGTCTCTAAACACATCCGGAGCTCCGTGTACTGTGCTCGACTCTCATAGGCGAAGTCTGGGAATGACGGCGTGGCGTTGTATGACGCCGTGGATGGCTGATACATCGGCGAGCGTTGGGGGAGAGACCTCCTGGGCGAGTCCCCTCTTGCGCCTCGCTGTGGGCTGGTACTGGCAGGGTACCATGGCCCGCTGGTCCAGGTACTGTTCCTCGGGGCTGGTCGTGCGTCGTGCTCACCCGTAAATAGAGTCGGGGGTCTGTAGCGCAGCGCCGCGGGGGTATAGCCTGGACTGTATGGGACCTCCTGGTCCGGTGGAGTACTGTGCTGTCGTCGGGCTTGGTTCTCCTCTTCTCCCTCTTCTTCTTCTATCAAATCTTCCAGATCTTGTAATCGTTTATTTAGCTTCTCCGCAGTGTAGGCCGCTCCTTCCTTGTAGCTGGGTCTCGCTTGGACCGGTATGGGAAGGGGGTCTGCGGGGGGTCTAGACTCGGTCTGTTGGTCAAGTTCAGGGTCACTTGCTCGTTGCGGTGACGCTGCTCTTGACTGTTGTCTCGACGAGTTCCTTGAGCCCCTGGCGGAGGGAGAGGGAGTTGTCCTTTTGATCAGCTGCTCTATTAGTTGCGCTTGTAGTCTGTCGCGCTCTGCGTCTCTTTGGGCACCGGCAGCGGCGCGCTGGGCGTCGGCGGCGGCGCGCTCTGTTTCTCTTTGGGCACCGGCAGCGGCGCGCTGGGCGTCGGCCCGGTCTCTTGCCATATTCTCTTCCATCTGGAAGCGTCTCATCTCCAGACTTGTGCGCTGTTCTTCGCTCCGTTGCTGTGCTTGGAGGTGTTTGCGCTCGCTGGTCGCCTGTGCTTGGAGACGTTCGCGCTCGCTAAGCGTCTGTGCTTGGAGCCGATCGCGTTCGGTAGAGGCTGTCAGGCTGACGAGGAACGCCTGTTGTAGTATCCTCTCCGCTTCGCTGGGGGAAGGCGGTAGTGGAGGTGAGCCGCTCCTGCGTGTACCGCTCCTGGGGGTACTCGTTGGGGAGTCCTGGAGCTCTAGTTCCTCGGCGCTCTCCTCTTCTTCTTCCGTGCAGAGTTCTCTCTCTGTAGGGTTGTCTTCCTCCCGGGGCGTGTCGGGGACTACTTCTTTAGTAGTGGCGGGGGGTAAAGGCATGTCAATTCCCTCCTGGTCCCCACCGTGGGCTTGGTCAGTTACATTAGGACCTACTAGGGCCTCTGTGGTCGGGGAAACCTGGTCGTTAAGGTCAGACATAATTTTACTTTCTACTTTTACCACGTTTACCGTTTGTCGAAGGCTAGGTAGTTGACTGACAGTGTAAGCCTCTAAGTACTGAGGTGTCTGTCGTCTGCGCCGCGGGCATTCTAGGTTAGGAGGATCGTTTCGTGGAGTGTTCATCATAGGCCATTTCGATATTAATAACACTATATTAATATTACACTAGTTACCCTCCGGCTCGAAGGACCAATTGTAGCTGAGGGGTACAATTCCCTGACTGTATTGTTAGATATGATATTTAATACCACTACCTCATGTACTTTAACTTCTGGCCACCCAGTACAAGATATAAGTATGATGAACACTTTCCCACCTGATGAAACGAACCAACACAAATGTACCAAATCGAATATTTAATACAGCAAAAGGTGTATACAACATTCACTTAATTACATTTATGATTTGAAATATTGAATATGCACTTTTATGGCAAATGAGTATTCGTAGGTAAATCAACATTGAATGTCCAATCTCTGGTTGCGCAGGGAGTAAGTATACAACCTGGAATATTTAGGAAACGATAGCGATGGTACTTAAATGATTATAGCTGGATACACTAAGGGGGGGGGGGGTCCCGCTGGTTGTAAGACAGTAGGAGGGGGGGGTTAGAGAAGCCGCTGGCGGTATCCCATCTGGCCGACGGTGTCTTGGGAGAATCCAAAGTCTTGGACACAGTGCCCACAGAACCTCGGGCCGCAGACGAATACAGCTGGACCCTCTGTGGAACGGTATCTGCCGGTCCACAACGGAGAGACGTGGTGCGACCTCACGTGTAGAGCGCCGTCTCACCTGGAGTCCTCTCCGGGGGGTAATTCCAACACTCGACAGTGTTGGCCTTTATCCATGGAATAATCAAAGCACACAAAGCATAATCCAAGAGCCGTGGAAGGCTCGCCGTCGTCGGGTAGAGTAATCCAATATACAGGTCCAGTCGCTCTTGACCCGGAGCTCCTCGGATGCAATCACCACTAGGGGTCTGACCAGCCTGGATAAGCGTCCAGATAACGTCAGGAACGATGGGGGTACTGATAACTGTAGAACTCGAACCAAACGATGCACCATACATAAATAGACTATTATTAGCTTAATAGAATACGTCCAACTCGACGGTATGGTGCCAAACTATGACCATTCAACTATTAATCTACACGATATCTCAATGCCTATTCTGGGCCAAGTAGGCCCTACTACACCGCACGTGCGTCGTGGGGAGGCTTTTGCGTCTGTCACTCTGTTGGAGGGTAAAGAACTGGACTAAAAGAAAGTTCTACTTTACGAGCGCCATATATATATGCGCTATGAACAAATAGTACCATTCGTATTTCGCCCGACATATTACTGCGCGGAACCGGGGGTTGCCTCGACATGTTAGGCGGCACGATTGAACTTGGACCTAGGGGTATGGCAACCTGGCGCCAGGTTCTCGTCCAATGGTAGAATGAAACTATTATGGGCTGTTTAGTAGAAACGGGGATATTCAATGCATATTGTACAAGGAATATACAGGGGATATCAAACGATATACAAATACAATTAAATATATATATATAAATAAATATACATATTCGGTTTAATCTGATCCTTCACAACAACAACAGTCACATGGAATCTGATTTTTTAAATTCTGATCTGGGTCACTTGATTGGATAAAGTGGGAACGGGATACCAGAACATTTATTTTCTGTTTAGGGACTGAGAGACCCATGTTATTGACCAAACACTCTATCTGTGATGTCTGTCGGAATGTGGAGCTATTATTTTAACATGTAGACCACTTTAACAAAAGAATACCACTTACAGCTCCTTTTTAATTATTGTATTGTAGGATTATTTCCTTGATGACTTTGTAAGATTGAAGTAGTGGACTTACTGTAGGCTATATGTGGGGCGACAGTGCGGAGGTAGAGCAGTCGTCTGGTAATCCGGAGGTTCCTGGTTCGATTCCCACTCCTCCCGGGCAACGTGTCGAAGTGTCCTTGAGCAAGACACTTCACCCCTAACTGCTCCCGATGAGCAGGTTGGCACCTTGCATGGTTGCCTCCGCCGTCTGTGTGTGAGTGTGTCTGTCGGAATGTAATAAGCTATTATAACACTTATTTTAACACAGAAATACTGCTTACAGCTCCTTTAAACCGATAATACTTAAATGCAGTAGACCAAATAATACTGACATGATTCCATTGTGTTCACCGTCACAGGCTAGTCTGGGTGGCCGCGTGAGGCTCATGCTCACAGGAGCTGCACCAGTTTCACCGACCGTCCTAACGTTCCTGCGGGCTGCGCTGGGCTGCCAGGTGAGCGTGTCGTGTCCCTGTGACTTCCTGCTGCTGTTAATCACCGACTGTGTCCATATAAATGTAATTAAAAAAAAAAATTTCCTCTGTGTCCCACAGTTTTACGAGGCCTATGGTCAAACTGAATGCACATGCGGGTGCACCCTGTCACTGCCTGGAGACTGGACAGCAGGTAACGGCCAGATTGTCAAATCACTGTTGACATTGTACAGTCCACACACTTTACAACACTGCATACAAAGGATTAAAAAAAAAAAAATTTTTATCCTCTCTTTCTCCGATTTTTCTCTGTTTTCTCCCCGTCTCAATTTAGTCGTTGTGCCAATTCCCCCCCTCCCCTACCTGGTTGTTGTGCGCATGTTCTCCTACTGGGCGGTACAAGGGAACCCTGAAGTTATCCGCACGCTTCCTCCGACACATGCGGCGACTGCCAGTGACTCTTTTTTCACCTGGCAGCGAGGACTCTCATTGGTGAAGTGTAACGCGTGGGAGGTCACGCTGCCTTCATCAATTCCTGCCTTCGCTGAGCAAGCGCCCAGACATGACCTGTAGGCGTCGCTGTCCACAACGCCAGATTACCACCCACGACTTGCCCTCCCCCTAACCCAGCCAAACGAGTTAGTATGACGATCAGCCCAAGCCTCAAGCAATGCTGACTCCGGGAGTCAAGACCATCGGCGTATTTAGACCACTATCATCTGTGCCCCACTGATTAAAATTTTTTTTTTTTTTTTTTTTACAAATGTTTTTTATTTCCCCTTTTTTAACATGATCAAATGATCATTTAACATGATAAAATAATTATTATAATATTTTTTACTTCACTTTGAAATATTATAGTGAAATATTTTGCAATGTTGTCGCATTTATCTTGTTGAAATCCTCCAACAGGCAATATTTTGTAAGTTGACTGGTTTGCACACCAATAATACAGTGCAATAATAGAATAGTAGAATAGATAGTAAAACTATGCAATAGAATGGCCAGAGTAAAATAGTGCTACAGTACAATCAACAGCGGGGTGTATTAGAAGGCTATGGTGAAGAGGTACATTTTTAGCTTATTTCTGAAAATATTAAGAGATCTAGCTTCCCTAATGTCCATAGGTAGTGTGTTCCATAACTTTGGTGCATAGTTAGCAAAGGCTGCATCCCCGATTTTCTTTAGACTGTGGCTTGGAACCTTCAATAGTAGATGATCGCAATGTTTATACTTTGTATATAAGGAGGAGGACCTTGAAATAAATTCTAAATGTTACCGGAAGCCAGTGTAGGTTATTTACTTGTAACTTTGGGTTTGATCCAAGGAGTAAGTTGCCCCATATTGCTCTGTAACATTTCTCTTTTTGTTATAGGACCGACTAGTAGGATTTCAGTTTTGCCCTCATTTAATTTTAGGAAGTTGTTCGTCATCCATTTGTTTATTGCTAAGAGACAGGCGGAAATGGAGTTTATAGCTGTGTGATAATTTGGTTCAGCGGAGATGTACAATTGTGTGTCATCTGCGTAACTATGGAAACATACATTGTGCTTTCTAATGATGTCTCCTCAATGTTGAATGTTCAATGCAATGTTCAATGCAAGTAAAGCACTTTAAACTTTAAGTATGACTAAATGCTTTCTTGACTATATATATATAGTGCGGCACGGTGGTGTAGTGGTTAACACTGTCGCCTCACAGCAAGAAGGTCCAGGGTTCGATTCCCGCTTGGGGACCAGGTTTCCATGATGCCAGTTACCCAGGTGGGGTATCTCCCAGGCCTTTCTGTGTGGAGTTTGCATGTTCTCCCCGTGCTCGCAAGGGTTTCCCCCCCGATAAGATAAACCCAATGGAAAAACATGCACAACAACAAGATCGCTAACGCTGTGGCGTCCTTGACGAAGACGGACAGGAGCACTTGGATTGGTCCCCTGGCGCGGCTCACGTTGATGCCTGTCTGCTCCCGGCTGCCCTTGGGGGGGAAGGAAGACGGGATGGGTTAATCGCAGATACGAATTGCATGCATGCATCGCATGTGTGCCAATTGATGACCTCGGAGCAGGTCCTAAATTATTAAATTATTATTATAGTAACTGTTCCAAAATGCATAGATTTCTATGTATTTTAGGGGTTTGGGGGGCTAGCTCTTTTTAATATAAATGTCAGATTGTTTTATTTATTTCATAGATTTCTATGCATTTCAGGAGTTTGGGGGCTGGCTCCCCCAAATAATTACATAACATAACCCTAACCTAACCCTAAAACCGAAATAAAGTTTTAAAAAAAATAGTTACAAAATCCACCCATTTTCGCCCACAAACCGGCCAAAACCGGCCAAATTGTTGTTTTTGGTGCCCTTGTGTGCCCTACTGAAGTGCTGGGTCTAGATACGCCCCTGGTCAAGACCGCAGCCTCTTGCATTGGTGACGAGTGCAATCTCCGCTACGCCACCTGACCGGACTAGTGGACATTATTACTCTAGGATTTCAGGATCTCCGGTGATTAATGCTAATTGAGTTGTAAGAAGCTTCACTCGTTATATGGAGTGCCTTTCCTGATTTACTGAAATGTAACCGAGCGCCGTTCTACTCAGGTCACGTTGGGGCCCCGTTGCCCTGCAACCACATCAAGCTGGTGGACGTGACTGAGATGAACTACCTGGCAGCCAACGGGGAGGGAGAGGTGAGGAGGGCCCAACACACATGGAGGGAGCCACTTGTGACCACCAGAGAGTAGTGAGAGAATGAGTGCACTTTTCAGTAAAGAAAACTAAAACGGGAATCCACTGTGTAGGCGCCGTAATGGAGTTCTCTTTATTATCATTCAGTATTCTATTTGTGTTGTATTATTAGTTGTACTGTCACTTTAGGTGGTGGGCGTGCTCACAGGGGTGTGACGCTAATGGGAGTGTTTTTATGGAATGTCATTCACCTTTTCACGTTGGTTGACAGTTCACTGAGGTTGACAGTTCACGGAGAGAGGGGGTGAGAGTTAGGAGAGCATATTTTCTTTTGACCGCAAAGCGCAAATCGCAAATCGCAATATTGAAGTAGCTGAGTCAGAGGTCGCTGTTGTCCTCGAGCAGGTCAGCATTAGGCGCAGGATGAGGTCACGGCGTAGAGTGCCGACGCCATCGAAGAGCAGGGCATGGTCATTGCTAAGGCTGTCATCCAGGACGCTATGGACAACGTTTCAGAGGCCCAGGCTAAACCCGAAGAGCCCACTACTACCCTGTCACCAGTCCAGGCAGTGGCAACAATAGAAAAGGAGATTGACGTAGAAACAGAGATGCTCGTGGTCACTGACACTGTCGCGATCGAGGCCACAGAGGAGCCGGGGTCGCCCGAAATACTCCATGATGCCACTGTTGAGGTCACAAGATCAGTTCTCATGGAAGTTGTGGAGAACCTTGACGCTCCGACAGAGGAGGAGAAAGAGGATTTGAACCGAAAATTGGAAAAGAAAGAAGAGCGAACAGACGATTCTGTTGCTTCCAAGAGAGAGAGGCGGCGTGACAGAAACGTAGACAATAACATTAAGTTTGAAAGCAACAATTCTGAGGACCATCACATGGATTTCAAGCCTGTGTCCCAGGAAAAATCGAAGGACAACTTTGATACAGGAAAGAAATTCAGAGCTGAAAGAGAATCAAAGAAGGAAGCACTGGCGAGTCCAAAATCGAAATGGCCAGTTGAAGATTCATACACAACTGACTCTAGGGACAAAGCAAACGATGACACTACTTCTGAAATGCCCCGTGGCTATAAGGGCCAAATTGAAACGAAGAGGCGTCCAAGGAAGAGGAAGCGGGGCCGGCTCATGGACAAAAGGTTTGCCTTCAACAGGAAAGTGAGGTGAAAAGAAAAGAGAGAGCCGTGACGTGAGAACGTCAGAAATTGAACTTCATCAGGAAGCGGAAGAGCATCAGATGTTCATATTTCATTGAACCCCATAGACTGATACATAGATATACACCCATAGACTGATACATAGATATACACCCATAGACTGATACATAGATATACACCCATAGACTGATACATGGAGATATACACCCATAGACTGATACATGGAGATATACACCCATAGACTGACTTTGCCACTTTGGATTACAGTTTTTAGTTTTTTCTGACTTGACTGACCAAGCGATCATAAGATCCCTCCTTAAGGCTATGTGCTAGTAACCTCTGGCCCTAGGATACAATTAAGAAAGAAGAAAAGGACATTTGCGAGATTTTTTTTTTAAATCGAAAAAAGAAAAAACACTTGTTTGAAATGTGTCAATAATTGTGCCTTATATTTAATGTTTTTCTTGTAGGCTCCTACATAATTTACAATTGTGTAATTATACATTTGAATAATTAGGGGCCGGTAACGAAAAAAAACGATTGTTTGAATAATTAGGGACCGGTAACGAAAAATAACTATTGTTTGAATAATTGTGCCTTATATTTAATGTTTTTCTTGTAGGCTCCTACATAATTTACAATTGTGTAATTATTATATTTGAATAATTAGGGGCCGGTATGTAGGCGCCGAAATGGAGGTCTCTTTATTATCATTCAGTATTCTATTTGTGTTGTATTATTAGTTGTACTGTCACTTTAGGTGGTGGGCGTGCTCACGGGGGTGTGACGCTAATGGGAGTGTTTTTATGGAATGTCATTCACCTTTTCACGTTGGTTGACAGTTCACTGAGGTTGACAGTTCACGGAGAGAGGGGGTGAGAGTTAGGAGAGCATATTTTCTTTTGACCGCAAAGCGCAAAGCGCAAAGCGCAAAGCGCAAAGCGCAATATTGAAAGCATGCAAGAGCGCAATATTGAAGAACGCAACCACACGCAAGATAGTTCTAAGAACGTGAGCGTGCTTGTCCATTGGGGACCGGTTGTGCCACACGCAATATTGAAAGCACACAAGCACGCAAGTACGCATCAGTATCTGTATATTAGTGTATGTTAAATAAGAGTATTTTGTTTGTCTCATGAAGCGAAAGAATAAAAGCCTCAAAAGTATTTCCTGGACGTGGAACGGAGTTATTTCACGGTGCGCGTCAATTGTTTGAACTCCTCCACTCAGCCCCTCGGCACTACCTGTCTATGACAGTCTACTGCCGCAACACACTGAATAAAACAGAACGCATTCCTACTTGAGAGGATGAAGCCCAAACAATGAGAAACTAAATAAACAGTCGGACAAACAGACAGTTGGCAAACACATGCATATTTCCACACTCATTTAGATTCACATTCACACACTCACTTTCACGTTTTCACTGAGGCAAGATGCAGGTACACACATGGGTCAGTCGAAGATTAGGGGTGCATTTAGAGTCTTGACATGCTGGTATATGTATTACGTAAAAAATCTATATACTAGAAACATAATCGGGGGGGGGGGGGGTCAACAAGAGAAACAAAGGGGGGCGGCTAAGTGGCGCAGTGGGCAAGGCGCTCGCCACTAACGCAGGAGATGCTGGGTTCGAGCCCAGCTCTCGCCGTTGCTACCAGCTTGGCTGGTCGTTCATACTAATACAATTGCCAGTATTAGGGGGTGGGAAGCTGGTGGGTGGGGATCGGACGTTGTGGACAGCGACTCCTACAGGTCGGTTGGTGCGCCTGTACAGCAGAATCAGGAAGCAACAGGGGCGGCATGTGCCTCCCACGCAGACCCTCGCCGCTGAGCGATCGCGCTGTGCAGGTGAAAAGATGCGACGGCTGCCTCCTCGTGTGCCGGAGGGGATACGTGATGCAAGGCTTCGTCCACATTGCAGCCGACCAGTGGGAGGCATGGCCTAACAGCGTTCGAGACAGGGGAGGGTAGAATTGGACAATACGAAATTTGGGATGGGAGAAAAATAGAAAAATGGGGAGAAAAAGTAGATAAAAAAAAAGAGAGAAACAAAGGGAAATAAAATTGCCCTCTATTTTCTTTCTCTTGGTCTTTGTTGGTAGGGAACAGTTTACGAGAAGGGAAAGGCTGGTACTGTAAAAATTGGTCAAAATGTAAGTGCTGTAGCTACATCAGTGGCACTGTCATTCAAATGTAAGCCACATTATTAGAGTGGCACTGAACATAACTGTCATTCAAATGTAAGCCACATTATTAGAGTGGCACTGAACATAACTGTCACTCTAATGTCAGGGCTGTGGCCACATTATTAGAGTGGCACTGAACATAACTGTCACTCTAATGTCAGGGCTGTGGTCACATTATTAGAGTGGCACTGAACATAACTGTCACTCTAATGTAAGGGCTGTGGCCACATTATTAGAGTGGCACTGAACATAACTGTCACTCTAATGTAAGGGCTGTGGTCACATTATTAGAGTGACACTGAACATAACTGTCACTCTAATGTAAGGGCTGTGGTCACATTATTAGAGTGGCACTGAACATAACTGTCACTCTAATGCAGGGGTAGGCAACCCTAGGCACACGTGCCTGCATAGGCACGCGGGGGCATTTGCATAGGCACAGGGGGCAGCATAAAAAAAAAAAAAAAAAAAATGTAATTTTTTTTTTCTTTTTTAATATTATAGTGAAATATTTTGCACTGTTGTCGCATTTATCTTGTTGAAATCCTCCCACAGGTTCTTTGTACTACCACATATTTAATTGAGACCCTTTATTTGTTTATTATTTCAATTTAGCTGGAAATACATTGCTACATCATTCAGTAACATTTGCAGAGCCTTATAACAAAAACATTATTACGGTCACCATTGTGACCAGTGGGATTAATCAACTAATTGTATTATTTATTTTTCTATTTCATTGAACATTGCACATGTTAAAAGCAATTTTTTTACTCAAAATGTGAGTATTACCAAGTCAACTTGTGTTCTTAAAACAATGACAATAAACATAGTTTTATTAGGTTGAAATAATGTGGTTGTGTACTTATTTTTCTGTTAACTTATTATGGATTGAAAACTGAAAACCTTAATGAACTCAATATTTTTTAGTTCTGATAACTTATTATTATAATTTTTTTTACAGTGTAGTCTTGCGATCAATCAAAACTTATTTACACGATATACCTCACATTCACCCTCCATTCACATCCTGGTGTTCTCCTGGTGTTCTCCATTAGGCCTGTAGGTGGAGCTATGACAGCACACGTACAGTACACACACCGATGGTGTGTGATGTGTCCAAAAATGAATGGGCAAATGTGAGTGACATGGTCGCACTGTATGCAGCTGTTTGTCTGCATTGCATTCCCCCCCCCCCACTCAGATTTAGGGTTGATACAACCATCATAATAATATTGTTAATAATAACAATAACAATAATGATGTAATAATGTAAAAATTATCATTAAAAAGACCTGATTATGAGAAAAAAAAATTACGATGCATGGAATATTGTTGAGGCACACTAGTTACAACTATATTTCAAACAGGCACTCCATGTCAAAAAGGTTGCTGACCCCTGCTCTAATGTAAGGGCTGTGGTCACAATATTAGAGTGGCACTGAACACAACTGTCACTCTAATGTAAGGGCTGTGGCCACATTATTAGAGTGGCACTGAACATAACTGTCACTCTAATGTAAGGGCTGTGGCCACATTATTAGAGTGGCACTGAACATAACTGTCACTCCATTCCTCGCAGGCGACGTGGTGAACGAAGAATCTGTATTTCTCTGTTTCTCAGTTTTTCCTCTCTTTCTAGGTGTGTGTTAAAGGACCAAACGTATTCCAGGGATACCTGAAAGACGCACAGAAAACGGCAGAGGCCATCGACCAGGACGGCTGGCTCCACACCGGAGACGTTGGGAAGTGGTTATCCGTAAGCAACACTATGAGAGCAGTACAGTCCTGGGTGGTATTGACGACTTGAGATCAATAGGTCCACGGCTCTGATATGATTTGCATGGTTTCTTTATGATTGTCGACATATGGTACGACCTGTATCCAATTCATACCTCCTGTTTTATACCTAAGAAAAAAGCATCTCTTTTTTTGATCTTTGCAGAATGGCACGTTGAAGATTATCGATCGGAAGAAGCACATCTTTAAGCTGGCACAGGGAGAATACATTGCCCCAGAGAAAATTGAGAATATCTACATTCGTAGTGATCCAGTGGCCCAAATATATGTCCATGGCGACAGCTTACAGGTGAGCGCTTTGTTTTGTAGTGAATGTAACTTAGCATCATCATCCAAAAGTAATGAGAACGTCAACATAAATGTAATTTTATGGTCCACTTGTCTGGGTTGATTCTGCCGTTAATGTAAGTCCATGTCGTTGCTCAGGCATGTCTGGTGGGCATCGTGGTGCCAGATCCTGAATTTGTACCTGGCTGGGCCAAAAAGAAAGGCATCGAGGGATCCTACATTGACCTCTGCAACAACAAGGTTAGATTGATCACCGTTATGAATCCCAAAGGTGTAGCGACGCCCCCTTTGCATTCTTAACATTATTTGCGTCTGCTATTTCAGGACCTAAGGACGGCCATTCTGGAGGACATTCTGCTGCTGGGGAAGGAAGGGGGGCTGAAGTCTTTTGAACAGGTAATTCCCACCATGTTCTTACATTAGGGCAGCGGTTCCCAAACTTTCTTGGCCGTGCACCCCCCGTCACCTCCCAATGCCCAACATAAAAAAAGCAACACAGTCTATTCCTAGGCGCACTAAAGTCACAGTCATCCCCTGTTATCTTTTATCCAGGAATGCCTAGACGCGGACAGATTACATTCATCAAAAAGCCAAAGGACAGATTTGCGTCCACGTCGGCCAAGTCTATAGCACATCCTGATAAACACTTTTATTTGGGCCAAGAGGAAGCAATACAAGGCAGCACCCTTTTAAATGAATTAATCCATGAATTAGGGTCTTTCTTGGTTAACTATAAAACTACGGTTTTGGGTTGATTGTTTTTGTTTGTTAATTACAGCTTATAGGGACTGCTAGCGTATCATTGAGCTGTAATTAACACAACACGAGGATTCAATGTCCCAGATGACATCATTGTTATTCAAACTAATTTACCCTCAATAACTGTCAAACTAGATTAATGTGTGCAAATCTGTTTTAGAATTTTCGGATGTGTGTGATATTATGTGCAAAATAAATTAGTGTTGTTTTTTTGGTGAAATACCCCTTTAAATTATATTCTCGAAGCATTTGTTTGTATGCAGGACTGTGTGTTCCGATGTTGTGTGTGTTTGCACAATGTCGTTCTATTGGATAATTAGATATTACTATTGTATTATGCACATCGTTGCGGGCAAGACCCCCCGCATTTCATTGTATACTTGTATGCCGTGACAAATAAAATGCATTGTGGGATTATGCCCCCCCCCCCCCGCAAAATTAATGTGGGTGACTGTCATACAGCACATTGTGAGGTATGGGCGGAGCCCAGCCAAAAACAGCTTGGAATCTTGAAGGGTAGAAAATGCTGCTCTACAGAACTTGATTAGAAATACAAAACAATGATTTTTTTTAACCTTACAGATGTGTTCCATAGACTCACAGGAATTGTGTAAAATTGCCCAAATAGTGAAATAAATAGTAAGATAGTTTCCCTTTAACACTTTAATCGCCGAAGACACTGTGCAACGTCTTTCCCCGCCATGCTTATTCTGCCGAAGACGCTGGACAGCGTCTTTGATATCAATATTTCAAAAATCTGTGATCGAAATCATATTTCTCCCCCGGAGACATATGTACTGGTGAGCCCCTCTTAACTCTCCAACGGTTCAAGAGCGCCATCTGGTGGCCGATCGGCCGATCGCCCAAACAGGAAGTGATGCGGATGAAGTGGTGCTCACTAGGGATGCTCGATATTGGCTTTTTTACCGATACCGATATTCCGATATTGTCCAACTCTTAATTTCCGATACCGATATCAACCGATATCAACCGATACCGATATATGCAGGGTATAATATCGGTCGGCCGATAATATCGGACATCCCTAGTGCTCACCCATATTTCGTCCGGGCACTCGCTATCGTTAGCAGGACTCCATCTTGACACACTGGATGTCGATCGGTTGCAAATAACTCGATAAACAACATGATTTGGACATATATACTATTATACAACCTGGAAATGGATCGGGTATTTCTACATCCCATAATAGGAATATTTCAGTTCCACGCTCATCGTCCAACGGCGCGAGGAAGATACGGTAAGATCCAGCGTTATTTTTCAACGTGTTCTTTACTAACTGCTCTAATGATCATATCACCCACACTAGATGAATGATATAACGTTGCCCACGGAATTATAAACGACCCCCCGCCCATCCGGTCAACATCAGATCATACTAAGTAACTCCTAGAAGCACGTCCAGTTGACATTTTTTATCTCGCACAGATTCCTATCAAACTGTATTTGATCATCAATATAATGCATTTGGGGCTATAAATCAAGTTCTGGAGAAAGCTGCAGAAAACGATAAAAACATACTTATACTTTAGACCGTATTTTAGTATGAATATGTGAATGAAAAAGTATAACGTTGCTACACCCTGAACAATAGATATAGGACGTTGAATGGGCCATAGTAATGTCAATTTAGCAATACAATTTAAAAAGTTATAGCCCTGCAAAGAAGGGGAACTTCTCCATGTTAAATAGGGCTGGCGAGGGATGGTAAATTATGAATTTAACCCCGGCGATCAAAGTGTTAATATCAGTGGACCACCACTGTACTAGAAAGACAGGGGGCGCAGTTTGTTTTCCATCGGTTTTAGAGTTGCAATAATATCTCATACATGAATTGAGTATGAAACTTAATTTGATAGATCATCCATTACAACATAATTGTTGGTTGCCTTTTTGCATGAGAAAATCTCTCCTGCTTTGATTTTGGGTTGGACTTAAAAAAAGAATAAAAAAGCAAAGAAGAGAGGGGAAAAAAATAACTTTGTCATTAAATGTGACATTCTGTCTGTTGGGAAGGATGTGAAAAACTGGAGACTTTCTACTGTAGTCTGTGTACGTCTTACATTAAAGACTGGAGACATTCTACTGTAGTCTGTGTACGTCTTTCATTAAAGACTGGAGACATTCTACTGTAGTCTGTGTACATCTTTCATTAAAGACTGGAGACATTCTACTGTAGTCTGTGTATGTCTTTCTTTAAAGACTGGAGACATTCTACTGTGTAGTCTGTATGTCTTTCATTAAAGACTGGAGACATTCTACTGTAGTATGTGTACGTATTAGGGCTGTCCCCGACTAAGGATTTGGATGGTCGACTAGGATTGGCCAAAATTTGCCGTTAGTCGACTATTGGTAGACAAAAAAAAATAAAAAAATAGTATAATATTTTTACATTTAAATGTTTTAATTTTTTATCATTCCATTTGGGCTGTGGGGGGTGCTTAATGTCTGAAGGAGTCGACTGAAGGCTTCTTGTCTTCTGCAAAAGCATGCAATTGGTCCACTGATGGATACATCTTGATATTTGTCTAGTCTAGTGTGTTCATTAGATGGGTGAAATCCTCTTTCAGTGCCTCTGTGCCTGTTTTCGTAGGCAGTTAGCCTCTGGTATGCGTGCCATTAGCGTTAGCCATGCTTCTAGGCCTCTTTTCTTTTGGAAAGAATGATATAAAAAAAAAAAAAAAAGAAAAAAAAGTTTTTTATTATATTCAACTAAGAGGTTGGCCAGTCGACTACGGCTCCTTTGGACCGATTAGTCAACTAATCGATTAATAGGGGTCAGCCCTAGTACGTTTTACATTAAAGACTGGAAACATTCTACTGTAGTCTGTGTGCGTCTTTCTTTAAAAACGAGACATTCTGCTGTGGTCGCACGTCTTTCATTAAAGATTTGGAAATGGTATTGCGAAAAATAGGACATATTGATATTTTCAGCCAATTTCTGTCAACAATAACTACACCCCCTTTCCTGTGACACGTCTCTCTCCTCTTGATAACTGTTCATATCACATGTTCACACTTTTCTTTTCTCCACATTCTCTCCCGCCTCTTCCCTGTTCGTTCTGTCCGCAGGTGAGAGAGATTATGCTCTACCCCGAGATGTTCTCCGTGCAGAACGGCCTGCTGACCCCCACCCTCAAGGCGAAGAGGACCGAGCTTCGGAGCTACTTCCGAAAGCAGATCGACGATCTCTACGCCAAGATCAAAATGTGAGGGCCTGTGGAAAGGGAAAGGGGAGGTGACGATCATTCGGAGTCCATAGCCCGACGTGTTCTTTTCGAAGGGGATGAAACCAGTGACACTCTCACCCTCCCTCTTCTCTGCTGGTGATTTGTCGTCGCTTGGGGTTGTAGGGTGCCGCAGAGATCTGCATTGAGATAAAAAAAAAAAATAATATTAAATTCTTTTAAGATTACCGAAAATTATCACTAAAGTGCTATCTGTTGCAGCTGCACTGTTTTCCATGAAAATACCATATTTGGATAAGTTTGACCATTTCTCAAAATCTGAAAATCATTATTTAATAAAACACAGAAAAGGATCACCAAGTTACTCTGGATAAAAAAAACCTTTACAGACAACATTGAGACAAAGCTTCCTGACACATCTCCATCCAAACCAATTCAGCACCACATATCTGTGTGAAGCTGGCTTTTCATCCATGACAGCTCTGAAAACAAAATATAGGGCCAAGTTGAGCCTTGAGGATGACACGCGTGTTGCCTTGTCAAAGATCTCCCCATGTATTGACCGTATTATTAGCCAGCAGCAGCATACCTCGCATTGAGCTAGAAATGTCCACTGAGTGAACGAGTGCTTATTTTCTGTATTTATTTATATTTTTTGAGAAATGGTAACTTGGTGATCCTTTTCTGTATTTAAAAAAATACATGATTTTCTGTTTTTGAGAAATGGTCAAACTTATTATGCTATTTTTATGGAGAACAGGGCAGCTGCAACAGATAGCACTTTAGTGATCCTTTTCTGTATTTAAAAAAAAATACATGATTTTCAGTTTTTGAGAAATGGTCACACTTATTATGCTATTTTTATGAAAAAGTGTGCAGCTGCAACAGATAGCACTTTAGTGATAATTGTCTGTAATTTTATTTAAAGAAATATGCTATTTGATTTACTACTACAAGCAGTGTAATGTCAACAGTATAGCCATTTAGACCTGAAACACCTGTTAATAATGCATTATATAGCCTGCATATACACACAAATGTGTTTCCCGGTTTCTTAAATAAACATTATTTTGAAAGCAAGCACTTTTGTCATCATTGTAGCAAAAAAGACATAGATATAGATTAGTATTAGTATCATTAAATGACAACTATGCTTCACCCACGGAAAGGTTGTTGGCACATTTGTTCCACACGGACATTATACGTTGTTGCACTTGCTTCCAGAAGGCTCCGTTTAGGTCAGCTAGTAGCAGAGGCTCTGTTGTGATTTTTAATGCACAATAAATATTCAACATTCTCTTTTGAGACTCTGCCTCAGACTCTTATCATTTGGCACTAAAAGCTAAACATTGTCACCGGTATGGCTGTCCGCAACATGTCATTAATTGTGTGCAAGAGGTTGATCAGTTAGCCACATTAGCGTGAGCTAGGTTAGCCAGTTAGCGTGAGCTAGATGGAAAGAATGTAACGTTACTGGTGAAAAAGTGATTTACCTTGGAATACTTGCTGTACTTTGCTTGCAGGTCTGCAGCTGGATTATGAATAGTCACAACTTTAGCCAAGGTAACGTTAAAGCTAAAACTAGCTTTTCAAATAGCTCTTCAGCTAATGCTAATAACAGAGTTCCCCGTCACACTGCTCTGTCGGGACAATGGCATTAAGAAAAGTTATAATTATTTTGTCTCGTCTTGTTTTAGTCAACAATATCAACATACATGAAGAGAAATTTCGTCCTGGTTTTTGTAAATTACATTCTTGTGTCCTCAGTTGTGGTCAACGATATTTAATAAACTATTTAGTCTCGTTAGCGTGACATGGTCTTCAATAACGTGACGTCACGTCTCGTTGTCGTCATGAAAAAAACCTTCGTTGACGAACATCTTTCGTCATCATTTTAGTTGACAAAATGAACACTGGTTGTTTTAGAATTAAAGGAATCTGAGGTTTGTTAATCTCACACATGCTTAACTTGGGAAGAGTGATTAAGCTACCTCCATGCACTCACCTATAGGGCTAACTTTCTTTAGGCAACTAAACTGGCTTCCGGTCAATAAAAGAGTAATTCACATTAAATTAGGTCTTACACACAAGATAGTTCAAAATACAGGTCTGAAATATCTATCCAATTACTTTAATCATTCAATCATTCATATTCCACTAGAATATTCTGCCAAAATTCAAATCACTAATTGGCACAAATACTTTTTTATATTCTGCGACATTGGAGTGGAACAAGCTGCCAGTGGCCCGGAAAAACATCGAAGAGGGGGGAAGCTTTAGACGTGCCACAAAGAAATGGCTAGCCAGTATAGAGTATAGAATAGCCAAGTCTAGGAAGGAGAGGGTAGGGCGTGTTTTATAGGTTTGCTATATGTTTTATTATGATGCTCTCTATGTTTTTATTATTATGATCTAGTTCAGTTCAGTTATTTTTTATTTCGGGCTTTGGACACATAACAACAGTCATTCCATAAATCGCCAAAGTTTTACCAGTTGCTATTGCAGCATTGTCCAATTGTCCGAAAAGGGCTAGGGAGAAGCACTGGCTTGTCGGGCCCTACCCCTGAAGACTTACGTTTAGTTTATTTTTTTTATTTTTTTTATTTACATACATACATAGTACATACATAGACATAGTACACATTACAGTACACACATATAGTACACATTACAGTACACATTACAGTATAGTATACCTGCAGTATATAATGGCATATATAATAGTATATAGTACATAATAGTGTATACAGCACATATATAATGTGATATGAGATATATAGTACATGATATATAATATAGTACCATAATATAATAGTATATACTGCAAATATAGTTCAATATAATATACAAATTAATTATAATATGATTATATAGTGTAATATGATATAACGTACAATACAGTATCATACGTATTATTATTTTCTATTATGCAATTAAAGCTCTTCCCTTCTGTACCTATATAAATATATTTTTTTAGTCTAGATTTGAATTGATTTATGTTTTCACAATATTTTAGTTCATCCTACATAGCCCATTCCACAGGGTGGCTCCCGTAAGAGGAGATACACATTATTTTCAGGTTGGTTTTCATCACAGGTTTTTTGAAGTTCAATGGTCCTCTGAGGTTGTATTTATCCAGAAATGTGCTTCTTACATTTACCGGTAATTGATTATTTCTTGCTTTGTACATAACTTGCAGAGTTTTAAAGTTTACAATATAAATGAACTTCAAAATGTGTGATTGTAGAAACAGTGTGTGTGTGTGGTCCCGATATCCTGCATTGTTTATTACTCTTATCCCCCTGATGCTGTCTTTTACTCCACAATAAAAATCAATCAATCAATCAACGCGCTCTTTGCAATTCCGGTTCTTCTCTTAATGTCCATCTTAGCTCTTCCACCTTCACTGCAGCTTCCAAGGTACATGTACTCCTTCACTTGTTCAAGTTTTTCTCCATCCACCTGTATTTTACAAACAGTTCCTGGTGTTTTTTCAATGATCATTACTTTTGTTTTCTTTGTGTTCAGCGACATTACATAGTTTTTACATTTGACATTCAGATTATTCATCATCTCCTGTAGATCTTCTTGACAGTTACTCTGCTGAAGGGTCTGCCGTTAGGTAGAAATAGACCTAAGATTTCCCCCTCTAAGTTCATTGTGTGGGAGCTCAGTTATTATTTACCACATACTGTTTACACCGTCTGCCTAGTGTTGGCATCTCATGTTATGTGACAGTGCTGCCATCTACTGGGCCGAGGTGGAAGTGTTAATATGCGTCACTTCCTGTAACGTTGAACTTGCCCAGACTTGTAGAGAGAACGAGAAGTGCATCCAAACGTTAAGGTCACGTATATTTTGACCAGCGATGTAAAGCTGCTTACCACGCGGACATTATTCCACCAAGAGAGTGTGTTTTAGTAATCAGATAATTAGATGTTTAGTAAACGTCAGGGATTAGCGGATACAGCTAACTATAGTATTTCCCATTATCGTTAGCAGTTAGCATAAGCTAGCTAGCTCGGAGCTAATATCTAACGTAGCCCGATGCTCATGCGTTGCTAGCTGCTCTAGCAACGCATGAGCATGAACGATATATAGCACAGACCGGAGGACATTTAGCTAGGGTCTGTGCCGAAGGGACTCTGTACAGAGGCACACAACCAGTCATTTGCTAGCACAGTAGCCGCTAGCACTAGCCTGTTGAACAGAGGCGGACAGCGTGTCTTTAGTCTGGCTGTCTGCGTGCTCACTACGGAGCGGAGGAGACACTCGGATACCCCACAGCGGTGCATCTGGTCTGCAGGAGCAGACTGGTAGTGCCTATCGGACCGGGCAGCATCTTCCCGCCTTCATCACCATGCAGCGGTCGACTACTCCTCGCTACAGAACCCATCTGGGTTCTCACCACCAGGATTACTAACTCTCTCCACCTCTCTCGTCCGGCAGAGGGAATTGTTCCTCTGCTGCAACGGTAACCGCAGCAACGTTGGCCAGAACACTGTAGTAGAACCATTTGGGCGCCCATCTAAATTTAGCTATAGTATTTTAATAAGGAATTGTATAAAGTAATAATAATATTTGTATGTGTGTTTTTCCCCCCTTGTTTATATAAAAATGGTATTATGATTCAACAGTTTCCTCGCTCTTTCTAGTCTAGGAGGTCACTCCATTTTAAGTTAGTTTACTCAGTTGTGTAATTTGGTACAATTAGTTTGGCAGTTAAGGCATCCGACCAACCCCCTAAGGTGAAATTTATATACAGTCCTTTATGCTCCAGCACAATTTAGTCCTTCGAGCCGGATCTAACCAGATACTTACTTTACTTACTTACGCCTGCTACCCCTTCTGGGGCATAGGCCGTCAACAAGTGATCTCCAAGCATCTTTGTCTTGAGCTGTTCTCTCCAGTTGGTTCCAGGTCATCTTCATGGTCTTGGTGTCTGCCTCCAGGTCTGCGCCAGGTGTTTCTCGGGCGGCCCCTTTTCCGCTTGCCCTGCGGGTTCCATGTTAGGGCTTGTCTGGTGATGGTACTTGCTGGCTTTCGCAGGGTGTGGCCTATCCAGCGCCATCTGCGTTTCTTAATTTCTTCTTCTGCA
This sequence comes from Notolepis coatsorum, assembly GCF_963971535.1. NCBI lineage: Eukaryota > Metazoa > Chordata > Actinopteri > Aulopiformes > Paralepididae > Notolepis > Notolepis coatsorum. The sequence goes on along the minus strand of NC_140182.1, from coordinate 88,272,054 downwards.
GGCAGCTGGTTTGTTCTCTGCCAGAGTTCGCAGTTGCTGATGGTGTCTGGCCATCGGATGTGGATGATCTTCCGCAGGCAGCTGTTAATGAAGACCTGCACTTTCCTGATGGTTGCAGCTGTAGTCCTCCACGTCTCTGCTCCGTATAGTAGGACTGCCTTGACGTTGGTGTTAAAGAATCTGACTTTGGTGTTGGAAGTCAGTTCTTTTGAGCTCCAGATGTTCCGTAATTGCACGAATGCTGTACGTGCTTTCCTTATTCATGCTCTAATGTCAGCATCTGTGCCGCCCTGCTTGTCAATAACACTGCCAAGGTAGGTAAAGGCTTCAACTTCTTCCAAAGCCTCGCCATCCAGCATGATTGCGTTGGTGTTGTTTGCTGCATTGGTCTTGAGGATCTTAGTCTTGCCTTTGTGGATGTTGAGTCCCACTTGCGCAGAAGTGGATGCCACATTGTTGGTCTTCTCCTGCATCTGTTGTTGGGTGTGCAACAGTAGTGCCAAATCGTCAGCATAGTCCAAGTCGTCCAGTTGCGTCCAAGGTGTCCACTGAATCCCGTATAGGGTGACCACCTGTCCCGCGACTCGCGGGACAGTCCTGATATTGGGCCGTTTGTCCCGCGTCCCGCAACAACAAAACAATGTCCTGCAATTCAAAGATAAAAAAAAAAAAAAAAAAAAAATTATTTTTTATCTTTCAAAGATTATTATTTTAAAAATGTTTTAAATGTTGTTAATTTAATGCCTCGTTCCAATACCCTCTTATATTTAAAATAAAAAAAATCGGGCGACGTCACAAACCAATGCATTGCGCAGCCGAGCAATAGTATCCATCTGCAGGACCACAGCACTGACAGATTCAGGACCGTGACACTTTGCGGACCCACACTCTCCAGACCCTCGCTCCCATTGGCTGATTTCGTCACGTCCCAAATCAGCCAATGGGAGCGAGGGTCTGGAGAGTGTGGGTCCGCAAAGTGTCACGGTCCTGAGAGTGTCGATGCTGTGGTCCTGCAGCAGGATGCATCTCCAGCCGAGGCTGCTGAGCAGCTCACTCGAGTCGCGCTGCCTGTCACCTGTCCGAGCCGGTGTTCTGCGAAATTCTACTACTCTGCTGAGAACTGCTGCCGTAGCGCGAATCGCCTATATGTTTGGACAGCTGGGTGACGTCACCCTATAGTTCACTCCGAATTCCAACAGGTGTACCGACATTTTATCATCTACAAATACATTCGGCTGCAAAGCCAATTACATGCAAATATTTACATGCATATACAGTTCAAAAGGTGCAATGAAAAACATATGTTTAAGATATTGTTTAAGATATATCAACAACAAGACTCAACAAGACGTTCGTCAGCAAGGTGGCAGGATATTATTGTAGTGTGAACGATTGTGGGTCATGCGCATTTCGCAGAACACTGTTTCAGATGATCCCCATCCCCACCGCTTCACCATCACCCATGGAGGAGAGGGGGACGTCACATAGTTGTTCAGAGGAGCGCCTCTTCAGCAAGTCTGGCCCGACTATTATTGAGAACTGAATCAGAGGGTCGGTTTGTTATAATAACAGAATACACGGGGAGTATCGCCGAGACACTGTCCAGAGGGAGGGGGCAATAGAATCCGGAGGCTAATATCCCCAAAACCGGAGGTGAGTTTAATAAGATTAATAACAAAATGAGCTATATAATATAGCCTACCGTCTGCGTCGAATATGATATAAAGGCATTTAAATAATAAATACATTTATTTAATTTTAATTAGCAATAAATTTTTTTTTTTTTTTTTTTTTTGCCCCCCGACCCCCCCCCCCCCCCCACGTGTCCCGCACTGTCCCGCAAGAGAAGTGCTGCTGTCCTGCGACTGAACCATTTTGACCTGGTCACCCTAATCCCGTACCTTCTCTGTGCTGTGGAGGTCTTCATTATCCAGAGCAGGAAGAGGAAGGGCGAGAGCAGACAACCTTGTCTGATCCCGGTCCTCATTTGGAATGCCTCTGTGAGCTGCCCTCCGTGGACCACCTTGCATGTCAGTCCCTCATAGGAGTTCCTGATGATGGAAACAATGTTGGTCGGCACCCCGTAATGTCGGAGAAGCTTCCAGAGGATCTCTCTGTCTAGGCTGTCAAAGGCTTTCTCATAGTCCACAAAGTTTATGTACAGGGGCGAGTTCCACTCTATCGACTGCTCCACGATGATGCGCAGCACTGCAATTTGGTCTGTGTAGGATCGGTCCTTGCGAGTTGTGCATCGATGAGGTCCTTCATTCTGTTCAAGATGACTCTGTTAAAAACTTTCCCTGGCACTGATAGTGTGATCCCTCTGTAATTTGCGCAATTGCTAAGGTCGCCTTTCTTTGGGATCTTGATGAGATAGCCCTCTTTCCAATCTCCTGGCATGTCTTCTTCCTCCCATATCTTCACGAAGAGTGGGTGGAGCATCTTCACCGTGGTTTCTATATCTGAACTTCAGTGGCTCCGCATGGATGTTGTCTGGTCCTGCAGCCTTTCCGTTCCTCAGCTGCTTGATAGCCTTCCTAATTTCTTCCCTGGTTGGTGCGTTGCAGGCTATGGGTAGGCCTGTGCGATGTCTGGTGGGTTCTGTGGTGCTGGCCGGTTTAGAAGTTCTTCAAAATACTCCATCCATCTGTTCTTCTGTTGCTCCTCTCCCATTGTTATCGGTCTTCCCTCTTTGTCCTTCACAGGTTGTTCTGGTTTGCTGTACTTTCCTGCCAGCTTCTTGGTGATGTTGTACAGTTCTCTCATATTCCCCTATCTTGCTGCTTGCTCTGCCTGTTGCCAGGTCATCCATATACCTTCGCTTGTCTGCTCTGATGCTCTTCTTTACTAGCTTGTTTCCTTCTGCATACCTTTCTTGTGCCTTGGCCTTCTCTGCTCTTGTCCGGCTGTTGTTCACTGCCACCTTCTTCTCCCTCCTCTCTTGGATCTTTCGCAGACTGTCCCCTGAGATCCACTCCTTGTGCTGGTGCTTCTTGGGGCCAAGAACTTCCTGGCAGGTAGACGTTACTGCCTCTTTTATCTCCTTCCAACTGTTCTCCAGGGTGCACTCGTCCTCTTCCAACAGCTCCTGTAAAACTTGGAACGTGTTGCTGAGTGTTACTCTGAACTCTTCCAGCTTACTGGCGTCTCTCAAGGAAGCTGTGTTGTACCTGTGTCGTGTTGTATGTGCCGACATCCAGTTCTTTCTCAGCTTCAGCTTCAGGCTGGCTACGACAAGGTGGTGGTCTGAAGCCACATCTGCTCCTCTCTTTACTCTTATATCCTGCATGGACCTCCTGAATTTCTTGCTGATACAGACGTGGTCAATCTGGTTCTCGGTTATGTGGTCTGGCGATACCCAAGTGGCCTTGTGGATGTTCTTATGGGGAAAAACACTGCCGCCAATGACCAAGTTGTTCTTAGTGCACAGGTCCGCCAGCCTCTCCCCATTTTCATTCATGGCCCCCAATCCGTGTCTTCCCATTATATCTTCGTACTCCCTGTTGTCACTTCCGATCTTGGCATTTAGGTCTCCCATCAGGATTGTGATGTCTCTCTGGGTGCTTTTCTATAATGGACTGCAGTCTGTTGTAGAACTGGTCTTTGTCTGCTTCCTCGCTGTCATTGGTAGGAGCGTAGCACTGTATGATGTTCATATTGATCCTCTTCTTCTTGGTTCGAAAGGATGCAGTGATGATCCTTGGACCATGGGCTTCCCATCCTATGAGCGCTGTCTGTGCTGTTTTAGATAGCATCAGTGCTACTCCTTGGGTGTGGGAGGCATTGTCCTCTTCGTGTCCGGAGTACAGCAGTAACTCTCCTGAGGCCAGTCGTTTCTGTCCGGACTGAGTCCATCTTGTCTCACTTATTCCGAGCAGCGTGAGATTATAGTTCCTCATCACTGCTGCTACTTGAAATGTCTTACCCGTCTCATACATGGTTCTCACGTTCCACGTACCGATATGGGCAGCCCTGGACGAAAGAAGGGTGATTGGCCGTGTGGCTTCCAGAGACTTCTGGCTTTCACCACATGGTGTCATAGATCTTCTTATCGAAGACCCTTCTCTTCCCTGGGCCAAGGTGTTGATGTCTTGTTTATCTCTTGTTGGCGTTTCTGTAACAATATAGTGTTTTACAGGGTGGGGATGTTAGCCCCTCGCCCAACCCCCTGGAGGGCTTTTGGAGTTGGCTTGTTAGTCCTCTTCCCACGCCTATTGTCTTCCAGGTGACGGATTGCAGCCTCATACCACGTGAGGCCAGACAGGCTGAGGGTTGTGTACAAGCTGTCTCGGCACGTCAAGCCCAACCAACTCCTGCTAATGTGTATTGAAAGCTGAACTAGGCAAGCTAACCCTACCAGCAACGCAAGACAGATAGGATGTCCCGAAAGAGCGAGGCAGGTTCAAGAAGTCCCCCCCCCCCTCCCTGAAGGGAAGTCACGTGCTCCTAGAGAGCGTAGATTACCCTCCTGACTAACGGAACGTAAACCAATCCCGGTCACCCTCTTTATCTGGGAACGCCCAAACCCAACTTCGGTCACGCCCCATCTTGCGCGGCATTCTGGATCTTTCCTCACAGCCCCACCAGAATTTGACGTCGAAAGGTAGGCAATATGAAATCATACTTATTTTAGAGTATATATATCAAATTTCATGAGTATTCATCTATATTTAGTCATCTAAAGACTACTAGATGTGAACGTTTGTACCACTGCAACGTTATAATTGTTCGAATGTGTTCGGGGCGACGCTGTTTCCCAAGTAAAAGTAGCATCCTGTTCCTT
>NC_140182.1:88171403-88267071 GCF_963971535.1 Notolepis coatsorum | reverse complement strand
TTCTCTGGTTAGGCTTCACGTCACGGTCCCCTTTCCCGTCTGAGGAGGAGATGTGATCGATGCCCGTGGCTTGGAGAGTGGAAGATGGGTCACTCTGGTGTCAGGAGTGGCACCGTGGGACCCTGACCAACACCAACGGAACAGGCCCACTTGTGTTCCGCCAAGCGCTCCTGGAGACGTGTCTCTGTCCAGCCCACATCAAACTATCTGCAGCGCGGACATTCCAACCTGTAGACGACGGCACTCTTGCAGTTAATGAAATGATTAGCTTGGTATTCGCTGCAGAGTCCCAAGAAAGACTTTGTGATGTACTTCTGCAGTCATTCAGATTCCTCTATTGTCACGTCGTTCAGTGCCTTACAGCAAAGAAACAGTGCAATTCACTTTGTTGTGGTTCCTCAACCATAGCAGCATCCAATCATATAAATACAATACAATTTGCATAGAATACAAATAAGGTAAAATATGACTAAAATAAACATGACTATATACTGGCCACATTTGAAAGAACCGTTGGGCTTGTTCTTTTTTTCTTTTCTTTATATATATATATCTTTTATTGGTGAAACATATGGTGGTGCAGAGAAGCAAAGGTTGATTATCAATATATCACATATCACCATGATTCTTTTTTTTTCTTTTGTGGGACGTGACGAGACACGGACAGGACTGAACTTGAACAGGGACGAGAAAAAACAATAAAGACAAAAACTAAACTAAATCGAAAACAGGCAAAAAGAAAGCTAAAAAATTATAAATTAAATTAAAATAATAATAGTGATAATAATAATAAATAACCAGGATAAAATATACAGTGGGGCGGAGTTTACAACAGAGTATCTGAGGTGCTCACCTCAGAGAAGGAGTATTTCTTTAGGATCAGTATTTATTTTTCCCCCGTTGGGCTTGTTCTGTTGGCTGGGAGAGGACTGTGGACCAACTTACTGTATCTCCTATAGGGTGCGATTAAAGCTAATGACTGTTCTGTAGACATGTCATGTAAAGTTTCCTCACGTTGAATGATACTCCACTTCATCAGATGACTCCTGTTAAGAGTGCTTTGTCACCAAATACAGCAGAGAACATGAAACACATTATAAGAAAGATCTATTATTAGAAATGAAACTTGACATCTTTACAGAACCACCAGACATTAGCTTTAAGAGGAGCCACATTTAGGCCCTTGGCCCTCAACAGGTTGGGGCACCCTTGCTTTAAGGTATCCCATTGACCATATTGATATGGATGAACAGCAACTTCCTCCAACTAAACAGCAAAAAAACTGAGGCACTTCTCATTGGCACCCCTCACCAGGTTCAGTCTTCATCCATATCACATCTCACCTTTGACAGCCAGGTAATCCCCCTCTCCCCCTCAGTCACAAATCTGGGGGTTCGATTTGACCCCCACCTGACCTGCAACATCCACATGAAACACCTCTGCAAGACCTCATTTGATCACTTAAAAAATATATCAAAACTCCGCCCCACTCTAACCCTGTCAGACGCAGAGAAGCTTGTCCGTGCCTTTATCTCCTCAAGACTGGACTACTGTAACGGACTCTTCATCGGGATTCCTGGCAAGAGCATCCAAAGACTGCAATACATCCAGAACAGCGCTGCCAGGATCCTGAGGAGAGTCCGTAAACACGATCACATAACCCCCATCCTCCACTCACTACACTGGCTCCCCGTCTCATCCCGGATCAATTACAAAATCCTGATGCTCGCCCATAACTGCATAAACGGACACGCACCCCTCTACCTTCAGGAACTCATCACTCCACACTCCTCCACCTGTACCCTCAGATCTGCAGGTAGCCTGCTCCTTCAGGTCCCCAGTACCAGGCTCTGCACCCTGGGGGACCCTCAGATCTGCAGGTAGCCTGCTCCTTCAGGTCCCCAGTACCCAGCTCTGCACCCTGGGGGACCCTCAGATCTGCAGGTAGCCTGCTCCTCCAGGTCCCCAGTACCAGGCTCTGCACCCTGGGGGACCCTCAGATCTGCAGGTAGCCTGCTCCTTCAGGTCCCCAGTACCCGGCTCTGCACCCTGGGGGACCCTCAGATCTGCAGGTAGCCTGCTCCTTCAGGTCCCCAGTACCAGGCTCTGCACCCTGGGGGACCCTCAGATCTGCAGGTAGCCTGCTCCTTCAGGTCCCCAGTACCAGGCTCTGCACCATGGGGGACCCTCAGATCTGCAGGTAGCCTGCTCCTTCAGGTCCCCAGTACCAGGCTCTGCACCCTGGGGGACCCTCAGATCTGCAGGTAGCCTGCTCCTTCAGGTCCCCAGTACCCGGCTCTGCACCCTGGGGGACCCTCAGATCTGCAGGTAGCCTGCTCCTTCAGGTCCCCAGTACCAGGCTCTGCACCCTGGGGGACCCTCAGATCTGCAGGTAGCCTGCTCCTTCAGGTCCCCAGTACCCGGCTCTGCACCCTGGGGGACCCTCAGATCTGCAGGTAGCCTGCTCCTTCAGGTCCCCAGTACCCGGCTCTGCACCCTGGGGGACCCTCAGATCTGCAGGTAGCCTGCTCCTTCAGGTCCCCAGTACCAGGCTCTGCACCCTGGGGGACCCTCAGATCTGCAGGTAGCCTGCTCCTTCAGGTCCCCAGTACCCGGCTCTGCACCCTGGGGGACCCTCAGATCTGCAGGTAGCCTGCTCCTTCAGGTCCCCAGTACCCGGCTCTGCACCCTGGGGGACCCTCAGATCTGCAGGTAGCCTGCTCCTTCAGGTCCCCAGTACCCGGCTCTGCACCCTGGGGGACCCTCAGATCTGCAGGTAGCCTGCTCCTTCAGGTCCCCAGTACCAGGCTCTGCACCCTGGGGGACCCAGCCTTCTGCACGGCTGCACCACGCCTGTGGAACAGCCTCCCCATCCAGCTGAGGCGCCACAGAGCCTGGACTCTTTTAAAACAGGCCTGAAAACCCATCTGTTCAAAAAGGCCTTTGACTGTTGGCTTTTTCTTTTTCTTTTCTTGTGCTGTTGTTTTTAATTTTCTGTTTATACTATGTTTTTAAAACTATGTTCTATTTTTATCTTGTTTTTATTCTGTATTTTATTTGTTTTACTAATAACTATTTTATTTTTCAACTATGTTTTAACCCTGTAGCGAACAAAAAGTGCAATACAAATTCTATTAATTATTATTATTATTATTATTCACACAGCAGCCATTTGGCTGTTGTACCATGCTCAGGTTGGGATTCCTTACTTACATTTTTTCTTTCATGAGTGGGAACTGGTGGAAAGGAATCCCAACCTGATCATGACATAAGAGCAAAATATAGTGAATATAGTCAATTTCCAGGAAACATTTGAATGAAGTTGTTGGGGATCCTAATAAACATAAACAGTGACCTCTAGTAAAAAGTGCCCCCTCTTGGTATTGTACTTTGTATTGTACTCACATCGTTTGGTCTGATGTGTGGGTCCATCTGCACTCACTGCACACACATCCACACATCCACACTAAAACACTCACTTGTTTAAGCACTTTGAGCTGCAGTTTCTGTATGAAAGGTGCTATACAAATAAAGTGTATTATTATTATTATTATTATTATTATTATTATTATTATTATTATTATTATTATTATTACTGTGATCTGTAGTGCCAAATTTCCCTCAGGATGAATGAAGTATTTCTATTCTATTCACCAGCAAAACACAAATAAATTTTTTTTCAGAGATTCATGAACTTCAGAACATCACATGAAACACGTCCACCATGTTTTCATTAATAATTATAATAATATCTTAGATTTATATACATATATATTATACACTCATTCATCTCGCAAACCTCAGAGAAGAAAGAATTCAGTCAGGACCTCAGTTTAGAAAGAATCTGATTAATACTTGATATAAGATACAATAAGAAAAGCATTTTGTCCAGGAATATAAAACCTCTGTGTCAGTCTTGTCGCATGTCTTCCCCACATCTCAGTAACATTAAAGTAACATTTATATTCCGTTGGCACAGCCAGCCAATAATTATTATTAAACTGGACTTTGAGTCCTTTATTCATTGCACACATTGACAATGTCGTCAGGCGGTGAGTGCTCCTGTCCGTCTTCGTCAGGGACGCCACAGCGTTAGCGATCTGTTGTGCATGTTTTTCCATTGGGTTCTATCTCATCGGGGGGGGGGGGGGGACCCTTGCGAGCACGGAGGGGGGAGAACATGCAAACTCCACACAGAAAGGCCCGGGAGACACCCCCCCCCCCACCTGGGTACCTGGAAACACGGAAACCTGGTCCCCAAGAAAGGTCTTTATTGCCAAGTATACTTTTCACATACAAGGAATTAGCTTTGGTCGTTATCACTGTGACATTAGCGGACAGACATTAACAGACAGATAATACAGTAAGGAGGTGGAGTAAAATAAAATATGAACTAAGCACAATAGAATAATATAATTATGAAATGAAATATAGGCAGGGGCTGTTCAACTGTAAATAAGAGGTAAAATAAAATGATATGGGATCAAACAGAAGGGAAGACTCAAGTTATTTTTTTTTATCCACTTTTTCTCCATTTTCTATTTTTCTCCCCATCCCAATTCCGCTGTGCCAATTCTCCCCTCCCGTCTTGAACGTTGCTCGCATATGCCCCCCACTGGCCGGTTGTAGAGAGGATAGAAGCCTTGCATCGCATGTCCCCTCCGGTACACGAGGAGGCAGCCTGTCACATCTTTTCACCTGCCAGCGCGGACTCTCAGTGGCGAGGTGTAACGTGTGGGAGGCTCACGCTTCCTGTCGATACTACCTTTACAGAGAAGGTAAAGACGACTTTGAACTGTTAAATAGTAATGCAGAACTATTTTATTGCACCGTAAAACTGGGTGCCATCGGTGTGAAAATGTGAGTGAATGTGAAGAACAGGCAACATTTTTTAAAGCGTGGAAAATGGAAGCGGGGAGAAAGGGAATATATATATTTTTTTGGTGGCTGGTAGTGAGGAAAATAGAGGACACTCACAACATCTCTCTCATATATCTATGTATCCCTCCTTTGTGGCTCTTCTCAGGGGGGGGGGGGTCCTCCATCTCGATGGGCCTCTGCTCCAGACCCAGAGGCAGCTGACCCCACTGCTCACACGTCTAAACTGAGCTGTACAGCATCATAGATATAACATGTGAATTATATTTCAGGGTGGACTTTTGCTTATGAGTCTGGGAAATAATTGTCTACATAACGACGGGAGGGGAAGACACACCAAGCCAGACCATAATACTGATCTCAAATTAAATCAATTTATTTTCATATTTGTTCAATGTAACAAAAATATCAAAAGCCTTTCTTCTGAACGGTGGCAACGATAGTCTTTGAAAAAGCAATGAAAATTATTCCTCGTCGTTAACCTTCACAAACAAAAGAGTCAAAGACGAGTACAACAAAGTCATCGTCGTACATGAGGACCAAACCTGCAACCATGACGACGGACCATCTGTTTCTGCACATTGATAATGCAAATAAAATCAAAGGCATTCACCTATACATTGTAAACAAATAAAACTAATAAAAGATTGAGGACTGCAGTAAATTCTCCTTAAAATTCAATCAAAAATGTAAAGCAATTAAATGAGGTGACTGCAGCGTATTCAATCTCCGTTAGGTGGGGTATAATTAATATACCTGTATACCTAATATACCATAAGTATTGAATAGGAATCACACTCTGCTTACCACGAGGACTGCTTTAGCAGTGAGGTACATGTTATATTCGCTGGAGAAAATCAATGTAACATGTGATATCACACTTTAAAATGTACACGACCAGCAAAGAGACATCCATATGAACATATCGGTTCCAAAGATATTTAATGTTTTGCAAAACATGTCGCGTGGGCATGAGTCATGACACTTGGTCTTAGAGGGTTAAGAGTCTCAAGTCCAGTGCTGTAGTTCAAATGGCTCAACAGGCGTTTTCAATTAATCACAACAGATTCTTACACCTGGGCCCCATTTACCCGTACCTGGTTCTGATGCAGCCTCAGGGCCCTATTCCCCGTACCTGGTTCTGATGCAGCCTCAGGGCCCTATTCCCCGTACCTGGTTCTGATGCAGCCTCAGGGCCCTATTCCCCGTACCTGGTTCTGATGCAGCCTCAGGGCCCTATTCCCTGTACCTGGTTCTGATGCAGCCTCAGGGCCCTATTCCCTGTACCTGGCTCTGATGCAGCCGGGGCCCTATTCCCCGTACCTGGTTCTGATGCAGCCGGGGCCCTATTCCCCGTACCTGGTTCTGATGCAGCCTCAGGGCCCTATTCCCTGTACCTGGTTCTGATGCAGCCTCAGGGCCCTATTCCCCGTACCTGGTTCTGATGCAGCCTCAGGGCCCTATTCCCCGTACCTGGTTCTGATGCAGCCTCAGGGCCCTATTCCCTGTACCTGGTTCTGATGCAGCCTCTGGGCCCTATTCCCTGTACCTGGTTCTGATGCAGCCTCAGGGCCCTATTCCCCGTACCTGGTTCTGATGCAGCCTCAGGGCCCTATTCCCCGTACCTGGTTCTGATGCAGCCTCAGGGCCCTATTCCCCGTACCTGGTTCTGATGCAGCCGGGGCCCTATTCCCCGTACCTGGTTCTGATGCAGCCTCAGGGCCCTATTCCCCGTACCTGGTTCTGATGCAGCCGGGGCCCTATTCCCCGTACCTGGTTCTGATGCAGCCTCAGGGCCCTATTCCCCGTACCTGGTTCTGATGCAGCCGGGGCCCTATTCCCCGTACCTGGTTCTGATGCAGCCTCAGGGCCCTATTCCCCGTACCTGGTTCTGATGCAGCCGGGCCCCTATTCCCCGTACCTGGTTCTGATGCAGCCGGGGCCCTATTCCCCGTACCTGGTTCTGATGCAGCCTCAGGGCCCTATTCCCCGTACCTGGTTCTGATGCAGCCTCGGGGCCCTATTCCCCGTACCTGGTTCTGATGCAGCCTCAGGGCCCTATTCCCTGTACCTGGTTCTGATGCAGCCTCAGGGCCCTATTCCCCGTACCTGGTTCTGATGCAGCCTCAGGGCCCTATTCCCCGTACCTGGTTCAACTAAGTCGATCAAAAGTCCCATTAGCCAGATTCAATTAACCCGATGTTTGAATCCAGGCTTTCCCTGTTCCTCGAAGGCGGTTTCACTCTCGTTAATTCGAACCAGACTTGATACTCAGCAGGTGTCGATCGCAGAAATCCTGATTTTCTAACGGCATTGATTGATTGATTGATTGATTGAAAACTTTATTAACAGATTGCAGAATGGGTACAATACAGTACGGCTCAATAGCCTCGCCGACAAGTTAAATGCATATCTATAGGCAAATTTTAAGTCCCTCATTACCCCAATCAATCAGATTATATTTCTTTAAATGTGCCTGCTGGCAGTAGGCTTAATGGAATGAATAATCGAATGAGATCTTGCTAGCGAAAATAATTAGTTCAACTCTTTCAGAATAAGTAGATAAAAACAAGCCCAAAGAGTATCTAATTGATACGAATGAATAGATACTTATGAGGATATCTGTACTGTATGCGCTTAGGTATCATGTACTCATGTAATATAATCATGTATTTTTATGTAAATGTAAATGTACTATATAAATACATGGTTCCCAAAGTTTTCAAGGCGTGAGCCCCGAAATAACGTGTCAGAGAGACTTGGAGGCTATACAGTTTCACTATTAATCAGGTTTTAATCTGTTTCGGACATCATCCACATGCATTGAATTGATTAACCTTTGGTTTATACCAGTGACACCAGTCATGTTCATCACCCTCTTATTCATCATCAGATAACCGTGCTTGAATAGATAAATGCATTCATCAAAACGTCAAAGGCTTGCAATTGCTCATTAAGTTGCTCAGTAAATTTTCTCAAGTCACATCATCAAATCCTTCAAACAGCGCATCTCCTCAGACATTTTAATCCCAGTTACAATATCACAATAACGTGTGAGTGACAGTGATACAATTCAACAATCCACAGATTCAGATTCGTCGTAATTCACATCCACAATCCTCGCATAAAGACGCTTCAATTTATCCTTGAATGAAACACAATCCGGGCGCTCCGTTAAGCAAATACATCCACAGCGGAGAATATGAAACGAATCAGAGCCAAATGCCCAATAGGTTTCATTCATTAAAAATATCCCAGCGGGATTCACATTTGCAATGCGCCGTTATTAAAATAACCACATAGTGTCGCGACTCGCAAGCGCCGTATATCTATGACGTGCATTATTTAGGACAAAGTAAATCCATAGGCTGAATATGATTTATTATCAGCTTTTTAAGTCTATTATTTTACATTTCAAAAGCCCCCTCTAGAAAAACGCAGCACAAAAACATAATTCAGAACGGTATAATGGGATCTGTGAGGAAGGGAGCTGGCACTTCTTTGCGAGGGGGCGTGGCCAGTTCATCCAGCTAACTGAACTAAACCCTGCGCTGGAGCACGTTCAAACCTTTTGATCTGTTGCCATAGAAACGTGCTTCGGGGAACCGAAAGGTCCGACTTATGTCAAGTTATCCTGAATATTATCCGGCTAACTCAGTTAGCCAGGTACGAGGAACAGGGTATTAAAAGGTGTATTCTGTAATCCAAAATGATAACAAATGGGTTACCCCACCACCAAAAGCCAAACTGTGGGAAGTGAGAGAATTAAATACTGGCTGAACTGTTTTTGGTTAAATTATGATTAAGTATGAAACTAAGAAAATGCTTATTTCCCCCTCACACATAAAACAACAAATACATGATCTATGTACATAGACAAGATGTATGTGGTATACCAAGAATACATTATCCATGCACTCGAGACTAAATGGATGGACCAAGAATAACAGATGCCCATGGTGAGCCAGGCTCCAGAAGGGGAGCATTCAGGCCTTTCATTTAAACACTAAACAAACCAGCACCAGCAGCAAGGCACTAAAGTCCTCAATACAAGGAAACAGTGGGATTGTTTATTGTACAAGATGTGCATAATACAGTAGCATCTTTTCCTGAGCACCTGTGTGTCTTTTTTCAACCGCTCCCAGCGAGGAGAGTCCAATAGTTGGGTCAAGAACCAACATTCTGTGACCATTCTCTGGCTAAGATGTTTTGATGATTGATTTGACTTCTATGGACCTTTTATAAAATATTTAGCCCCCGTGTCCCTCCGAAAAATCCCGGCATTTTTTGTCAGATGGCCAAATCGAAAATATCTGCTGACGCCATCTTGAAAAATTTACTTTTGATCCAGAGCACCTAGAATCATGTATGAATACACTTTTTTGTGTAAGTCAACCATGACGATTCCAATTCTGACATTAGTTTGACTCTATGACATCAATTTAACCCAGAAATCCAAGATGGCCACCATCCAGTAGAGCAAAAATGTAGAAAGAGACAGCAGAGCGAAAATGCAACTTTTGAATGGGAAAGTAAGATTTGGTGTTTGGGCAGGGCTTCAGACTAACAACTTTCCCAATAGCTAGCTAGCTAGCAACAACAACTAGTTAGCTAATATAGTCATTGTAGCCCTGTGTTTGGGGTTTGTTAACCCTTGTGTTGTGTTCGAAAGCTGTTTCTTTCAGGAGTTATTTTGATGATGTTCTGAGCTTGTGCTCAGCATTCTGTTTCAAAAGGTATCTTGGACCACGCCATCTCGCCATTCCTTGACATGAAGAACTCCTGTTGACCTCGCTCATCCAGGCCTTCTTCTTCAATAGACTGCGAGTGTGTGTGTGTGTGTGTGTGTGCGTACGTGCGTGCATGCGTGCACTATCCCTTCATACAATGGGTTTCACGCTGGCTTGAATATGGAGCAGAGGAAGAGCAAGGCTTATTTTCATACATCTTACAATAAACCACCCAACAAGTCAGTTGTGAATGACATCATGGAGAAGCTGTCTACCATCATCGCAACTAAGCACATGCCCTTCGCCTTCTTAGTGGGAGATCATCCTGTGTACGTCCTCATCACTCTGCTCAACGCCGAGAACCCAAACAAGTACCATGACATTGTACCCTTTCTTGGTCCCTTCCATACACAGTGTGTGATGATGAGCGCTATCTACAAGCGCTACAAGGGGAGTGAGCTAGGAGATGTACTTGTGGCAGGAGGAGTTATTGCAGAGGGCTCCGTCGACCGTGCACTGAAAGGCAAGCATTACAAGAGGGGGCTGCGTTGCTTGAGGCTCATCTATGAGGCACTCATGAGTCAGCTGGTAAAGGGGAGGCTCATGCCCAACCTGGCTGATGAGACAAGGGAGAACCTTGAGATTCTGAGAAATATGAGTCTCTCCCAAGAACCCCGTGCAGCTGCGCATGCGGCACTGGAGGATGATACTGACCTCGAGAGCCTCATCACCAATTTATTCACCCAGGTGGAGGCCAGTGACATGGCGGACTACTGGAGGGACTTCCTGTCTATGACGGATGCACTCATGCAGAATGTGCATGCAGTACATATCTGCAACTTGGATGAGTATGTCAGCTCTCTGTGTGCCATGCTGCCATGGATGGTAGTGTACGACAACAATAGGTATGGAAGGTGGCTGCCTGACTTCTGGGCAATGCTGACAGCTCTCCCTGCTGATCAGGTCGCCTTCCTTCGTACTGACTTCACTCAGTCCATCACAGGCAACCCCTACTCCAACATGGCCTGGGACATGTGGATCGAGTGTACAATGAACAAGGGCAGCAAAATGAAGTCTGGCTGGCTCTCCATCCTCCAGAATGAGAAGCAGCTGCTGGTGCACTCCAGAAATGTGAAAAATTTGGCCAAGATCCGGGTGGCTCACAATGCCCTGGCCACACACAAAAAAGCCAAGAGGAAGCACATAGAATATGGTCCGAAAAGGATGAGAGAAGATGAGCAGCGAGTGCAGGACCTGGTCGCATGCATGCATGAGTTTGATTCCTTTTGATCCAGCCTCACCCACCCTCCGCACCCTACAGTCAGCCATGCCTGCCTCTGATGAACTCATCGCGGACTTCAACTCAGCCTATGCTGTGGGAGAGGAGAAGTTGACCAGCTTCTTGCAAGACCGAGTGTTCAGTAAGAAAACCTCCCTCCATGCACCTGTCCCTCTGAGCAAACGCTTGACATTTGCCAAGCAGCCCTGCATGGAGAAGCCCGGGGAGGAACTCAAAGCAAGAGCTGCTGAGATGGAGCGGAGTGCTCTCAAGGCAGTGATCGACCTGGTTGAGGTCAGTCAACTTGTGAATCTCTCAGAGTTGCTGGAACATCGTGTTGTCGAGGAATGTGTGGCCTTATTCAACTCCAATGGCACATATAGGAAGACACAGAAGAGCAAGCTCATTCAGAAGCTCTCTCTCCAATCTGTAGATCTGCAAGAACCCTACACCGCTCTTGTCGACATGGGCATGATCTGGAGGATGGCAACCCCATCAGCAGACACAAGATGGCACCCCATACAAGTGGTTGGACTATGTCCACAAGGTATCATCCTTGGCCGCCATGGTGATGCTGACCGTATTTTCTGTGTAAATGACCCGTACGACGCAGCATACTCAACTAAAGATGATGAGCGAGATCTGCGGGTACAAGGTAAGGTACATGTCCCCAACACCTACATGAAGCTGGGCGACCCCTTCCCCTCTGCCAGAGAGTTCAAAACACTGCTGTGTAGCGTCAGAAAGAGGGGGCGGCTACAAAAAGTAATATGCAGCTATCTGACTGACCTTGTTGCACAGGGTGTAGATACAGAGATCGTCTACTCTGTTGGCTCCCACTGCACCAACTTGTCAACCCAGCAACCAATGCAGAACTACAGCTTTGACCAGTCTGAGGCTGACACCATCCTCTTCTCTGCTTACACAGTTCTACGTGAGTCAGGCTACAGTGGCCCTGTGGTCATTGATGCAGCCGACACCGATGCCTATGTCATGGCAGCGGTCATCTCTCAACAGCTGCCCGGTATGCTCTGCATCAAGAGAAAGCAGAACACAGTCTTTTTGTATTGTATTGTATTGTGCAGCTACACTGCATTACAGGCTGTGATGCCAATTCAGGCTTCTATGACAAGGGTAAGTCGTCGGTGTATGACAAGGTGGCAAAGAGCCCTATGGCACGACGGCTGCTCTCGCGGTGTGGAGATAGCCTTGACCTTGAGGAGGAGGTGCTAGAGGAGCTGTTCGAGTTCACACAACATGTTATTTATGGCGACAAGAAGAGTAGCACCATGGCTGAGGCCCGTGCAACAAAGTGGAAGAGAATGAAGAACAAATCATTCATCCATCTCCCTCCAGATGCAGATAGCCTACGCCAACACTGCCTCCGTGCCAACTACTTGGCATATCTAGTGCGCCACCCCTCCCTGAAGCGACACCCTTCGCCACTCGGACATGGCTGGGAGCTGGTGGGTGGTCGCTGTCGCCCTGTCCGCCACACACGACCTGCTCTCCCATCACATCTACCTGCACCAGGGCCAGCTGAAGAAAGTGAGGAAGAGAGTGAGGAGGATGATGATGAGAAGGGAGATGATGATGTATGGAGGAGGAGGGGTGATTCATTGGAATCTGATGATTCAGAATCTAGTGAGGCAGAATGCTCTGATTCGGACTGATCATGACATGTTTAAAGTGGTTTCATTGTTGGGGCGCTCCAGTAGCACACCACATAGCGTGCTGAGTCGCGAAGCGGTCGTCCCGGGTTCGTTTCCCAGTCCCGGCGACCATTTGCTGCATGTCTTCACTACCTCTCCCCCCGTTCTCCCTCTCTCCCTCTATCTGTCCTGCGTGGCCAGAAAAAGCTGAAAATGCTATAAAGTTAAAAAATAATTAAGTAAAAAGAAGAAGAAAAAAAAAGTAGTTAATCTGTTCAAGTTACAGCTATTTAAGAGAGCGTATTTTGAAGTATAATTAGTTATCTTATCATACTGTACATTCATCAATTATTTTGCTGAGATCCTTATGAAGGTAGTTTGTTTAAAGTACAGCAGTACCATGGTAAAATTGGTTTTGACATTAAAAGTTACATTTTCGCTCTACTATATGGTGGCCATCTTGGATTTCTGGGACAAATTGATGTCATAGAGTCAAACTGATGTCAGAATTGGAATCGTCATGGTTGACTTACACAAAAAAGTGTATTCATACATGATTCTAGGTGCTCTGGATCAAAAGTTAATTTTTCAAGATGGCGTCAGCAGGTATTTTGGATTTGGCCATCTGACAAAAAATGCCGGGATTTTTCGGAGGGACACGGGGGCTAAATATTTTATAAAAGGTCCATAGAAGTCAAATCAATCATCAAAACATCTTAGCCAGAGAATGGTCACAGAATGTTGGTTCTTGACCCAACTACAATGCTCCTACTTTTGTGTGTGGCCACTCGGAGCGCTTTTTACGTTTTCATAAAGGCAATCACTTCTCAACGCCATGCTCTGTGGACACAAGCCCTGCTGTTAAAATAGAGTTATTAACCTTCTGTCCAGTTCTAACGTGGTTATTCTGCTGTTAAAATAGAGTTATTAACGTGCTGTCCAGTGCTAACATGGTTATTCTGCTGTTAAAATAGAGTTATTAACCTTCTGTCCAGTTCTAACGTGGTTATTCTGCTGTTAAAATAGAGTTATTAACGTGCTGTCCAGTGCTAACATGGTTATTCTGCTGTTAAAATAGAGTTATTAACCTTCTGTCCAGTGCTAACATGGTTATTCTGCTGTTAAAATAGAGTTATTAACCTTCTGTCCAGTGCTAACATGGTTATTCCGCTGTTAAAATACGTTAATACAGCGTTAACGTTCTGTAGATAGTGCTTAACCTTCCGTCAGGGAGCCGTCCCGCGCAGAGTCCCAGGTTAGTATTCATATTGTGGGGACAGAACAGGAACAAGGCAGAATCCCAAAACGTTGAACTCATTGACTGCCAAAAACGAGTATATTCGTTTTTACTAGACACTCTCTCGCCCCTTGTGTATGGATCTGGTAACAGTGATAACGATCGAATCCCGATAGGTGGCGGTGTCGCCTACCTGTTGAGTAAGTCTGGGCCAGTTGGTCCCCCATGAACTCAGCTGAGCAAACTGTTTGTGAGAGAGGCGGCGGCAATAGTGATCGGTGTGTAGCGAACAATTGGAGATTATTATGAAGAGGAAAAACAAGGCGACGACTATCCAGGAGGTGAGTTTTCACCAGACTACGTTGGAGTCCGCATTTCTGGTAAATCAGAAAAACACTAAAGCCAAACCGGCCGGGGATGTAACGTTATCTGTTCAGAGCGCCTCACCGCAGCACGTCCAGGGCCCGAATATTTCACTGAAATCTGAAATGCTCAGCGATAGCGACACAGACAGCGAGATTACCGAGTCAGACCCAGATGAGCCGGAATGGATGCCAAGTCGAGAAGCAGGTGAGATTACCCACCGTGGTTTTGTGAATAGAACAATAATATGTATCAACATGAACCCTTTGACCTGGAAGTGTCAGACGAGCAACAAGCACGAACTGCGCATGCTTCACAAAAGACGCGATATCTCTCTTACTAGAAAAAAAAGAGATTTTTGGGAAACTGGCCACTCTTTAGCCTGGGATTGCGTGGAACGGATGTATGTAGAAATAAAAGTTTTTTCCCCTGTTGGAGTAGAAAGATAAGCCTTTCAAATGAGCCATAGTATGTCTCCATAGCTATAACATAGAATATACGATGGGTCTACAAACATCGTTAAAATGGTCTGAAACGCTGGCGCCAGGGAGTAACCTTGGGAAAACAGCGTGGCAGTCAATGAGTTAACAAACACTGGAATATTATGTTCAATGGACATCTTTTTATAAGAACATACAAATAAAAGTACAATTAGCATCGCTGATCAAAAACTATTCAAACAAACACGGCACTCGGAAACATTTAATGATGAAATAATGTTGAACATTAGTACCGAGTCAGTTTCAGCTGCGTGTCCAACGCTTCAGACACACGTCGCTCCGACACATCGATCTTCACACAGACGAGGAGAGCGATAGTTAACGTGGATCTTCACACGAGAGACGAGAAGAGCGATAGTTAACGTGGATCTTCACACGAGAGACGAGGAGAGCGATAGTTATTAACGTGGAGTGGAAGGAAGCTTGAGTTGAATGAAGATGTGCTGCGTGGCGTTGAGTTGTAGCTCCGGAGTCCCAGGATGTGTTCAGGAGATCAGCAGGCTGCGGAGAGAAACACACGCTCAGCAACACTGGACCCTCTGGACCCCCAGCCCCCAGGGACCACCCCTCCCACCCACCAGTAGGGCTGGACCCCCAGCCCCCAGGCCCCCAGGGACCACCCCTCCCACCCACCAGTAGGGCTGGACTGAACACTGTCCTTTTTTAACAATCAAAGCTTCTATTGAAGTATTCGAACAAAGCTTTTTATTTAGAATATTTTTTATAAATATGAATTATATAATATTAACACTTTGAGTGCCACTCCGGGTTTTCCTTTTTACCCGCTGAATGCCACGGTCCGCTCCAATGTTAACGTTAATATCGCCTAATCTATGTTTTAAATTATGGCTATGTGTCTAATCTGCCCGTCGCATTATCAAAGACTATTTTCCAGTCAGTGCTGTGAAGACAGATTGGTTTTTTATCGCGTCGTTTCCGTTTCAGAGCATTTAGAAAAACACTCGTTTTGAGATAAAAAACAGTTCATTCTGGACCATTCTGTGAAAATCGTCTTTTACTGTAATATTCCATAACGTTGTTATTTGTTGGCCTATTTATGAATCGTTTTCAAATAAACGCTAGATGATCAATATTATACGTGCACGCAAGCACATTCGGGCCGCGCACGGATAATCGCCGTTTTCATTTCCTCTTCGACTTTTACATTGAAACCGAAAGAGCCCATTTCACAAAACAGCCTATATCTTCATCAAAATGAGTCTGATTATCCTAACACTGATAACATAGAGTCCTTACCTGACATCAGATGGTATCCAACTGGTATATTCCAATTCCTGATCACCATTCAAAAAAATCGATAAGTGTATAGATCCACCGTGTGTACAGTGCAGTACATGATTCCGCGGGGCTCAGAGCCCCCTGAATGAACCCTGGTACTCCGGCTGCATCAGTGGACTGGAAAATGTGGAGTACCGGATTTCTTTCCCCATCCATTTTCATTGAGTCCATTACAAAATCCCTTATGTCATCTGGGAGACGACAGGGGGCGCTTTTTTCCACATATGATCGCCGGCGCCGCTCGGGTATACTCGGGTAGGCTCGGGTGATGCAATATGATTTCAGATCGCTAAAAATAAAAAAAATCCGGGAAATCTCGTGAGTGGCTTTCAACCACCTATTAATAAACCCGAGATATCTCGTGTGTGGCAGTGAAAGTGTTAATGATTAAATGAGTATTAAAAAAAATTTATTAAATCAACTTTCTTTAACACATTCCCGGCCAATCACGAATATATACGTTTTTAACTCGTTTTTTCTTTTATTCGATTTTAATTAAGCACAGAATTTCGAATGTGTGTACGAACAGAAAAATCGGGATTTATCACACGTGCGTACACGGGTCGTACGCACACTCCGTGTTTATAAATACCATTAAGTTCTACGCTCCATGCTCGTGCACAATTTTAAGTATTTGCATATAAGTAAAGCACATTCTGGATAGAAAATCACTCTACATTCTCTACTGTTCACTAGTTTTACCATATTTAAATTACTGTGCTGAAGTCTGGGGAAACAATTATAAGTCTACACTACAACCACTTTTTATACTCCAAAAAAGGGCCATAAGGATAGTTCACATTGCAGGTTATCGTGATCACACAAACATATTGTTTTTGGAGTCAAAGACATTGAAGTTAAATGATCTTGTGGAATTTAAAACGGCACAATTAATGTATAAAGCAAAAAGTCATGCACTTCCAAGAAACATTCAAGAATTGTTCTTTGATAGGGAGGGGGGTTATAATCTGAGGGGAGAACTCAATTTAAAGGTGCTAAACGTACGCACTACCATGAGAAAACACTGCATCTCAATATGTGGAGTGAAACTGTGGAACAGTCTGAATGTGGTGCTAAAACAATGTCCAAACATGAGACAATTCAAACTGATGTATAAGGAAATTATGTTCACGAGGTACAGGGATGAGGAAGGGACTTGATATTCACAGGTGTTTAAATTTTTATTTTCTTTCTTTCATGTTTTACATATATAGTTTTTGTTTTTTTGTTTTGCATATATATATATATATATTTCTTTTTTTTCTTTTTTATGTTTTAAAATAGTACACTCATTTGAGTAATGGAAAAGTGGGAGGATTAAATAAGTGTATACTTCTTCCTACTCCTTTTCGAACATGTAGATTAAGTTGTGTTTTGCTTTTGTTATTGTTTGTTTGTATTCATTGCATGTTCAAAATAAAGATTTCAAATCAAATAAAATCAAATATAGCACCGCCCATAATTAACCATATACGGTAATGGAACACCCCCATGAAATGTGGAAAAATGGATTAAGCCGAGCAAAGCGTGTTATGGGAGAAATACGTGACAGGCTGACAGACATGTACACGTACGGTGATGTCGGATATGATATTTATTAACTTAAAGACCATATTAACTAGGGATGCGCCGATCACGTTTTTTGCCACCGATACAGATCACCGATCGTCTATGAGCCATATCGGCCGATACCGATCGTTTTTGGTTTTATAAAAAAATAAATGAATATATACTTTTTTTTAATATATATATAAAATATATATATTATATAATTATACTTGTAGTTGTATTATCTGCAAACAGCTCCACTGTCTGTGTGTATACTCTGCTTTGGTCAAATCACATTCAGCATTGCCCTCAGCGTCCCGTCAGAGCGATAGTTCAACAGGGTCTGAAACGTGTTATGAAGCATGAAGCTAATTAGCCAATGTTCAGCTGCAAAAACGAATAATGTCAATTATGTTATAAGACATTGATATCAGGAGCTATCTTTAGCTATCTGTATCTGCATCATGTATTAAAATAAAGTGAACTATTTAGTTTACTGGGTAGTGAGCTAACGTGAGCTAACGTGAGCTACCTAGCTAACGGAGGTCTCATGCTGGCGCATCCCTATCATTCTTAAACTGAAATGCGCATTTGTTGATATCAGGAGCTATCAGTAGCTAGCCAGTTAGACAACGCCTCATGTATTAAACTAAAGTGAATAGTTGACTGTGTAGTTTTGTTTAAACAGTAACGTTAGCTTGGTGGCTAACGTTAGCTCACGAGCGATAGCTAGTTAGCCAACGCTAGCCAGCACAAATGAATGCCAAACTGTCACGTTGATATCAGGAGCTATCAGTAGCTAGATAACATTAGACAACGCCTCATGTATTAAACAAAAGTGAATAGATGACTGGGCCATTTTGTTTAATGCTGGTTATGTTGAAAGAGGAGCTCTGCGGTGCTCATGCACTCGACTCGTCTTGCAGAAGGTTGACATGACACGGGTCTGGGAGGGGGAGGGGGAGGAGGAGGAGGAGGAGGAGGAGGAGGAGGAGGAGGAGGAGAAGGAGGAGGAGGAGGAGGAGGAGGAGGAGGAGAGGAGGAGGAGGAGGAGGAGGAGGGGCAAGACGTGCAGCAGCAGAGTGTGGCTGTGAGAGAAGAGCGAGTGAGAACTCTGCAGAGAATTGGATCATGTTATCCGTGTCATCGATCGGTTTTCTCGATCGGCGAAAATAAAGCATTATCGGAATTCACCGATCTCATATTTATACTGAATATCGGCCGATACCGATCGCTAGCCGATCGATCGGGGCATCCCTAATATTAACTAATAAAGACTGCTGGAATATGACTGCCTTTTTCCGTTTCGTTCGATTAATACCCAGGGATTAAAGTTCTCCTCAATTTTATTCCAAATCGCGACGGATTTTCCGTCAATTTTCTACCTGCTGCATATGACTTGTAGAGGCATACAATCTATTTTGATGTCAGTATTGGGTAGCCTATATAAACAATAATACGAGAGCATATACAAGAACAATGAATCTCACTGCCATGATGTAGCCTATACGCCATGTGTAGCCTGCCTATATGTGATCAATACAAACTTGAACTTGAATTCCATCATGTCTGTGTGCGGGAGCTCACAAGGCTGTTTCACAATGTAAATAAGAACGTGCACTGAAAAGTTACAGTATGTAGTTGGTTGATTATTTGTATGACAGTCAGTAAACCCTTGCAAAAAGTATCTATTATTTTAATTATTTAATGAATTGAAAACATGCAGCATTGCCTTCCTCCCGGCAGCAACGATATGTACAGTATCAGGCAAATGCGCATCACTGGGTGGAATCCCTTTCTATTCACATAACTGCATTTGTGATGGAGCTTTGACAGCTACAGTAACAGTCTATTGCTCGATCCATCTCCAATATCACGATGGACCGTGCCGGTGGCAAAGACCCGAGGGTGGAGAGGACTTGAATGAAACCCATCATCATATTTATATGTTGTGTCTGTCCACTATGTTTGTTACTTTGTTATCCCCCCCCCCTATCTATGTAAAGCGACCGTGGGTCTCTTGAAGGCGCTATATAAAATGAAGCTATAATTATTATTGTTATTATTATTATTATCACGTCTGTGCGGGAGCTCACAAAAAAAAGACTGTCTCTTAGTCTCAGTGAAGTTTCAACGGAGGTAATCTATTCTAACCAACAAATTGAAGTAGGAAGCATTTCGTTGTGACCAATCTTATTTGGAAACATGACACACAAAATAATAGTATTTAGCTTTTTATTTGAAACAATATTTAATCTAGGGCTGTCAGTTTATCGCGTTAATTAGATGAATTAATTACACAGCAAATTATCGCGTTATGAACATTTACTCAAAATTAATTAACATTTTTTTATTATTTATTTTATAATATATATATATTTTTTTCTCATTCATTCCATAAGAACGTAGAATACACATTTACAGACGTTTTTTTTAATATTTGCATGTTCTTGGTATCTGATTCTAGGGACATCTATGGATCTCAGGGAATGTATTCCCAGTGTCAGAAATACTGTGTCTGTTACTAGGCTTGAATTTTTTTAATCGCCTGACAGCACTAATTTAATGGCGTTTGGAGGTGGGTGTTCTGCGTCTGCCCCCCGTGCCAAACAAGCAGGCCAACCTCTTGTTCGCGTGTGAGCACGTTATAATTACACTACTGTCGCTATTTTACAATGAACTATAATGAATTATGGGTCATACAGAAGTTGAACACGCCAGTGTTGAAACTAATGCACGGAAGCTTATTTTCTTCTTAGGCTTATTTTATTCTTTATTCTTAGGCAATTGTTTTATTATTCTTATTCGTGACTTTGTTTTGTCTTAATGTTTAAGTTCTAACCCTAACCCTAAATGTTTACTGTGAGCGATTTAAATTTGTAGTGCCTAATTTCCCTCGGGATGATTAAAGTATTTCTATTCTATGTATTCTATTCTAAGTCAGTCATGATATTGATAACACATGGTTAGCATCCGCGGAGCTAATGATGCTAATGATGGAGCATCGCCGTCGGTTGTGTGATAGTAAAGGGTTAACCTTCTGTATTGTCACAGTGAAAGGGTTAACCGGCTGTCGTGTGGCATTGAAAGGGTTAATCAGCCATATTATGAAAATGTACATATAAAACTTGACTTATTACTACTATTACTACTGATACTATCACTACTACTACTAAGGCTGCTACTTCTACCACTACTACTGCTGCTGCTGTATAAACTCACCCAGTGCGTCCAGCTGTATAAACTCACCCAGTGCGTCCAGCTGTATAAACTCACCCAGTGCGTCCAGCTGTATAAACTCACCCAGTGCGTCCAGCTGTATGAACTCACCCAGTGCGTCCAGCTTAGTGCGTCCAGCTGTATAAACTCACCCAGTGCGTCCAGCTGTATAAACTCACCCAGTGCGTCCAGCTGTATAAACTCACCCAGTGCGTCCAGCTGTATAAACTCACCCAGTGCGTCCAGCTGTATAAACTCACCCAGTGCGTCCAGCTGTATAAACTCACCCAGTGCGTCCAGCTGTATAAACTCACCCAGTGCGTCCAGCTGTATGAACTCACCCAGTGCGTCCAGCTGTATAAACTCACCCAGTGCGTCCAGCTGTATAAACTCACCCAGTGCGTCCAGCTGTATAAACTCACCCAGTGCGTCCAGCTGTATAAACTCACCCAGTGCGTCCAGCTGTATAAACTCACCCAGTGCGTCCAGCTGTATAAACTCACCCAGTGCGTCCAGCTGTATAAACTCACCCAGTGCGTCCAGCTGTATAAACTCACCCAGTGCGTCCAGCTGTATAAACTCACCCAGTGCGTCCAGCTGTATAAACTCACCCAGTGCGTCCAGCTGTATAAACTCACCCAGTGCGTCCAGCTGTATAAACTCACCCAGTGCGTCCAGCTGTATAAACTCACCCAGTGCGTCCAGCTCGGCAGCCATCTTGTACAGCAGCTTGGTGTGGTAGAGCTCAAAACAGGGGGCGGGACAGAGACTGGGCTGTGATGGACAGGTCTTACAGTAGTAGATGGTAGTAGTCTCTCTCCTCTCTTCATCCTTCACCTCCTTCCTTTGAACCTCCTCTTCCTTTGAACTCATCTCTTCTTCATGCTTCTTTACTTCCTTCTCCATCATCTTCTCTCCCTCCTCCTCCTCCACCTTCTTCTTCTTCTCCCCCTCCTCCATCGTCTTCTTCTCTCCCTCCTCCTCCTCCATCTTCCTCTCCTCCTCCATCTTCGCCCTCTTCCTATCTCCCTTCTCCTCCTCCTCCGCTCTCTTCCTCTTGCGGTGCGAGCAGACGATACAGTCGGCGGTGCTCTTCTCTCTCCTCCCCAGGAAGTGGCGTCCGGTGAGGCGGGCAGGCAGGCCTTGGCACGGGGGCGGGGCTTCTCTCTGGGGCTCCGGGTGCGAGGGCTCAGCGGGCCGGGGGTCTGGGGGGGGGGGGGGGGGGGGGGGGCGAGGAGACAGCTGGGTGAGTGGGTGAGTGAGTGAGTGAGTGAGTGAGTGAGTGAGTGAGTGAGTGGGTGAGTGAGTGAGTGAGTGAGTGAGTGGGTGAGTGGGTGAGTGAGTGAGTGAGTGAGTGAGTGAGTGAGTGGGTGGGTGGGTGGGTGGGTGGGTGGGTGGGTGGGTGGGTGGGTGGGTGGGTGAGTGAGTGAGTGAGTGAGTGAGTGAGTGAGTGAGTGAGTGGGTGGGTGGGTGGGTGGGTGGGTGGGTGGGTGGGTGGGTGAGTGAGTGAGTGAGTGAGTGAGTGAGTGAGTGAGTGAGTGAGTGAGTGGGTGGGTGGGTGGGTGGGTGGGTGGGTGGGTGGGTGGGTGGGTGAGTGAGTGAGTGAGTGAGTGAGTGAGTGAGTGGGTGGGTGGGTGGGTGGGTGGGTGGGTGAGTGAGTGAGTGGGTGGGTGAGTGAGTGGGTGGGTGAGTGAGTGGGTGGGTGGGTGGGTGGGTGGGTGGGTGGGTGGGTGGGTGGGTGGGTGGGTGAGTGGGTGAGTGAGTGAGTGGGTGGGTGGGTGAGTGGGTGAGTGAGTGAGTGGGTGGGTGGGTGGGTGAGTGAGTGAGTGGGTGAGTGAGTGGGTGGGTGAGTGAGTGAGTGGGTGGGTGAGTGAGTGAGTGAGTGAGTGGGTGAGTGGGTGGGTGGGTGGGTGGGTGAGTGAGTGAGTGAGTGAGTGAGTGAGTGGGTGGGTGGGTGGGTGGGTGGGTGGGTGGGTGGGTGGGTGGGTGGGTGGGTGGGTGAGTGGGTGAGTGAGTGAGTGAGTGAGTGAGTGAGTGGGTGGGTGGGTGGGTGGGTGGGTGAGTGAGTGAGTGAGTGAGTGAGTGAGTGAGTGAGTGAGTGAGTGGGTGGGTGGGTGGGTGGGTGGGTGGGTGGGTGGGTGGGTGGGTGGGTGGGTGGGTGGGTGGGTGGGTGGGTGGGTGGGTGAGTGAGTGAGTGAGTGAGTGAGTGAGTGAGTGAGTGAGTGAGTGAGTGAGTGAGTGAGTGAGTGAGTGAGTGAGTGGGTGGGTGGGTGGGTGGGTGAGTGAGTGAGTGAGTGAGTGAGTGAGTGAGTGAGTGAGTGAGTGAGTGGGTGGGTGGGTGGGTGGGTGGGTGGGTGGGTGGGTGGGTGGGTGGGTGGGTGGGTGAGTGGGTGAGTGAGTGAGTGGGTGGGTGGGTGGGTGGGTGAGTGAGTGAGTGAGTGGGTGGGTGGGTGGGTGAGTGAGTGAGTGGGTGGGTGAGTGGGTGGGTGGGTGAGTGAGTGAGTGAGTGGGTGGGTGAGTGAGTGAGTGGGTGGGTGGGTGGGTGGGTGGGTGGGTGGGTGGGTGGGTGGGAGGGTGGGTGGGTGAGTGGGTGAGTGAGTGAGTGAGTGAGTGAGTGAGTGAGTGAGTGAGTGAGTGAGTGAGTGAGTGGGTGGGTGGGTGGGTGGGTGAGTGAGTGAGTGAGTGAGTGAGTGAGTGAGTGAGTGAGTGAGTGGGTGGGTGGGTGGGTGGGTGGGTGGGTGGGTGGGTGGGTGGGTGGGTGGGTGGGTGAGTGAGTGAGTGAGTGAGTGAGTGAGTGAGTGAGTGAGTGAGTGGGTGGGTGGGTGGGTGGGTGGGTGGGTGGGTGGGTGAGTGAGTGAGTGAGTGAGTGAGTGAGTGTGTGGGTGGGTGGGTGGGTGGGTGGGTGGGTGGGTGGGTGGGTGGGTGGGTGGGTGGGTGGGTGGGTGGGTGGGTGGGTGGGTGGGTGGGTGGGTGGGTGGGTGAGTGAGTGAGTGAGTGAGTGAGTGAGTGAGTGGGTGGGTGGGTGGGTGAGTGAGTGAGTGAGTGAGTGAGTGAGTGAGTGAGTGAGTGAGTGAGTGAGTGAGTGAGTGAGTGAGTGAGTGAGTGAGTGAGTGAGTGAGTGAGTGAGTGAGTGAGTGAGTGGGTGAGTGAGTGAGTGAGTGAGTGAGTGAGTGAGTGAGTGAGTGAGTGAGTGAGTGAGTGAGTGAGTGAGTGAGTGAGTGGGTGAGTGGGTGGGTGGGTGAGTGAGTGAGTGAGTGAGTGAGTGAGTGAGTGAGTGAGTGAGTGGGTGAGTGAGTGAGTGAGTGAGTGAGTGAGTGAGTGAATGAGTGAGTGAATGAGTGAGTGAGTGAGTGAGTGAGTGAGTGAGTGAGTGAGTCAAGTCAAGTCAAGTCAAGAGTTTTATTTGTCACGGCATACAAGTATACAATGAAATGCGGGGGGTCTTGCCCGCACCGATGTGCAATACAGTAGTAACAACATATAATAGAATCCAATAAAACAACATTGTGCAATAAACAAGTAACATAGTAGGGCATATCGGTATATGTACATAAGTTATTTACAGAGCATGAAGGACATGCTAGGTCCTGTGGTAGTGCAATACACTGTTAGCTACGGATGAGGCACTGGGTCTTTCTGTACATTGCTATTTTATACAATCTCAGGTTATACTATACTATTTTTAAAGTGACCTTTCCTTAGTGGCCATAAGTGTGGGCGTGTGCAGCATGAGTGTGTTTCTTGCTCATGTTAAAGTGGCTGCTAGTGTGTGAGCGTGTACAGTGTGTGTGTCGTGTGTGTGCTCACGTGTGCTTGTGTGTGGAGAGTTCATTGTTCAAGGCTCTGATGGCCTGGGGGAAGAAGCTGAGCCGAAGTCTCTCTGTCCTAGTAGCTGGTGTTCGCAGGCGTCTGCCTGACCTCAGCAGCTTGAACAGGCTGTTATTGGGGTGGTGGGGGTCTTTCATTATTCTGCAGGCTCTGGATTTGCACCTCTTGTTGTATAGAACCTGCAGGGTAGGTAGTGCAATACCCGTGGTACGCTCGGCTGAGCGCACCACTCTCTGTAGGGCCTTCTTGTCCTGTGCCGTGCTGTTTCCATACCAGGCAGTGATGTTTCCAGTCAAGATGCTCTCTACAGCTCCGGAGTAGAAGGACTGGAGTATCTTCCCAGATACTCTGAACTTCCTTAACTGTCTCAGGTGGTAGAGGTGCTGCTTCGCCTTTTTTACGACTGAGTCTATGTGTGTTGACCATGTCAGATTCTCTGAGATGTGGACCCCCAGGTACTTAAAGCTGCTCACCCTGTCCACGGTAGCCACGTTTATCCTCAGTGGTGTGTGTGTCTCCTGCTGTCCTCTCCTATAATCCACGATCAGCTCCTTGGTTTTACCAATGTTCAGGAGCAGGCTGTTGTCCTGGCACCAGCGTTCCAGTACCTCAACCTCCTCCCGGTAGGCCTTATCGTCGTTGTCCGAGATCAGCCCCACCACCACTGTGTCGTCCGCAAACTTCACTATGGAGTTGGAGCTGAACTTGGCCACACAGTCGTGTGTGTATAGTGAGTACAGCAGGGGGCTCAGAACACAGCCCTGGGGGGACCCGATGCTCAGGGTGATGGTGTTGGAGGTCTGACCCCCCACCCTGACCGCCTGGGGCCTTTCGCTCAGAAAGTCCAGTACCCAGGCGCTCAGAGCGGAGCTCAGACCCAGCTCGATCAGCTTGTCCACCAGTCTGGTGGGGACTATGGTGTTGAACGCTGAGCTGTAGTTCAAGTTCAAGTTCAAGTTCTTTAATAGTTGTCATACAGAAGTACAGAATACTTTCATACAAAATGCTTCTTACTAGGGATGTCCCGATCACGTTTTTTTGCTCCCGATCCGATCCCGATCATGTGATTTTGAGTATCTACCGATACCGATATTTCCCGATCCGATCAAAATTATTTTTTTTATTTTTTTTTATTCAACAAACATGACCATGTTCACGTCTTAAACTCATACTGAGGCCTTAGTTTTGGTTTTAAATTGCATATCATCATTCATTTATTTATTGTCACACAGAGCAGAAGAATTTTGCCAAAACAAACCAATAGTATCCAGCTGCAGAACAGCAGACCAGCCACACTCTCAGACCCAAACGCATTTCCTTTGATTTAATTATACATCAAATGATTTATGAAGTTAACTTTTCACCTGGATAACGTCAACATTCAGGGTGAATGTAATGTGAGAAATTGGGATAAAAAAAATTTAAATAAAAATTATTTGGGTCTGAGATTGTGGCTGGTCTGCCGTTCTGCAGCTGGATACTATTGGTTTGTTTTGGCAAAATTCTTCTGCTCTGTGACAATAAATAAATGAATGATGATATGCAATTTAAAACCAAAACTAAGGCCTCAGTATGAGTTTAAGACGTGAACATGGTCATGTTTGTTGAATAAAAAAAAAAAAAGTTTAAAAAAAAAAAAAAAAAAAAAAATCGTTTTTTTTTTTTTTTTTTTTTTGCCGATCCCGATCTTCGGAAAATCACGTGATCGGCCCCGATCCCGATCACGTGATCGGATCGGGACATCCCTACTTCTTACTGTTACGCTCCAGAGACTGTGCTAGACAAGATAGTATCAAATAACATAATAACATAATGGCATGAATTTAGAAGAAGAAAATGAGGTCACAGTGTTCGGTATAGACATATGTACAATGTTCTGAGTTACCATATAATATACAATACACAATACTATGCAGTGTACTAATGTACAGTACTATCTAGTGCAAAGCAGAAATGGGATGAGGTACAATTTGAGTTACAATTTACAGTAAGGTGTACGAGTTGTAGTGCAATCCTTCATCCATAAATATAAAGTGTGGGGAGTGGGTGCTACAGTGTGTTTGTTTAAAGTGGGTGTGTGCTATAAAGTGTGTGGAGTGGGTGCTACAGTGTTTGTTTAAAGTGAGTGTGTGCGTGTGGATGTGTGTGCTATGTGCGTTTGGTGGTTGTTGTTGTGTAGTGTTCATTCATTGTTCGTTTAGCAGCCTGATGGCCTGGGGATAGAAGCTTCTTCTGAGTCTTTCTGTGCTCGCCTTGAGACTCCGGTATCGCTTGCCTGACCGCAGCAGTTCAAAGAGGCAGTTGTTCGGGTGACTGGAGTCTTTAATGATTCTCTTAGCCTTGCCCTTGCAACGCTTGTAGTAAATGTTCTGGAGGGTGGGGAGCCCCCCTCCAATTGTGCGTTCGGCTGAACGTGTCACTCTTTGTAGTCTGCTTCGGTCATGTGCAGTGCTATTCCCAAACCAGGAGGTGATGTTGCCGGTCAAGATGCTCTCTATTGTACATGAGTAGAAGTTCTTAAGGATCTTCTGGCTGACTTGGAACTTCCTTAGGCGCCTGAGGAAGTAGAGGCGTTGTCGTGCCTTCTTCACAACACTGTCGATGTGTGTGGTCCATGTCAAGTCCTCGGATATGTAGGCTCCGAGGTACTTAAAGCTGTTGACTCTCTCAACCGGTGCCCCGTCGATGCTGAGGGGGCTGTAGTCCTTGACCCCCGACCTCCTGAAGTCCACAATCATCTCCTTTGTTTTGCTGACGTTCAGGGAGAGGCTGTTTTCCTGGCACCATCCCGCCAGGACCTTGACCTCTTCCAGGTAGGCCCTCTCGTCGTTGGCAGAGATCAGGCCCACCACCACTGTGTCGTCAGCAAATTTGACGATTGTATTGCTACTCCGCTGAGCCACACAGTCGTGTGTGTACAGGGAGTAGAGGAGGGGACTCAGAACACAGCCCTGGGGGGCCCCTATGTTGAGGGTGATGGATGAGGAGGTGCAGTTGCCTGCTCTCACCACCTGGGGTCTGCCAGTCAGGAAGTCCAAGACCCACTGGCAGAGGTCATAGCCCAAGCCCAGGTCCCTGAGCTTGGCTATGAGTATGGAGGGGACTATGGTATTGAATGCCGAGCTGTAGTCGATGAATAGCATTCTCACATAGTTCCCCTGCCTCTTGTCCAGGTGTGATGCTGCTGTGTGCAGCACATGGGATATAGCGTCCTCCGTGGACCTGTTGGGGCGGTATGCAAATTGCAGGGGGTCCATGTTGATGGGGAGGGAGGAGCAGATGTAGCCCTTTACTAGCTTCTCAAAGCACTTCATGGCTATGGAGGTGAGAGCTACAGGGCGGTAGTCGTTGAGGCAAGCAGGCTTGGATTTTTTGGGTACAGGGATAATAGTGGACTTCTTCAGGCAGGTGGGGATGACAGCCTGTTCTAAGGACAGGTTAAATATGTCAGTGAATACTGGGGCCAGTTGGTCGGCACAGACTTTTAGGACGCGGCCGGGGATGCCGTCCGGACCTGCTGCCTTCCTGATATTCACTTTTTTAAAGGTCCGCCTCACCTCATGCTCCGTTACCCTGAACACTGCGCCTCCATCAGCAGCCGACCCCCCCCCCCCATTGCCGAGGCTTGTGAGCTGGTGTTGTTATTACCAGCATCAAACCTCGCATAGAAGGTATTGAGGTCATTTGCTAAGGAGATGTCACTGTTCAGTTTGAGGGAGGCGCCTTTGTAGTCTGTCATCGTTTTGAGCCCCTGCCACATAGCTCTAGAGTCAGCTTGTTCAAACTGGAGTTCAATTTTATCCCTGTAGCGCCATTTGGCCTCTGACACTGTCCTCCTTACGTTGTATCGCGCCACCTTGTGGTCATTCATGTTGCCTGCCACTAGGCCGTCGTTGTATGCTTTGGTGCGCTCTCTCAGAGCTTCACGGACGGATTTGTCTACCCAGGGTTTTTGATTTGGGTAAACTTTCATTTTGGTAGTGGGGATTGTTTCTTTCACCCTAGTACAAACATAGTCCAGCACTGTCTCCGTGTAGACATTAATGTTATCTGTGTCGCGGAACACATTCCAGTCTGTGTAGTGAAACACTGACCGGATCGTCTCCTCTGACGTCAAATCCCATTTCTGCACCTCTCGCGAGACTACGGGAGTACTTTTTATTCTCTGTTTGTACTTTGGTGAAAGAAAAATGGACGCGTGATCTGATTTACCAAAGCCACTATCAGAATGAGCCTTGTAGCCACCTTTAAATTGCGTGTAACAGTGATCTAGGATGTTACCGCCTCTGGTGTTGCAAGTCACATGCTGATAGAAGTCAGGCAATACCTTTCTCAGATTGGCGCTATTGAAATCTCCCAGCACTAAAATGGCGGCGTTAACGTTCGCCACTTGTATTTTATTTACCTCGTCGTGTAGTCTGGAGAGCGCAACCTTGTTGTTGGCTTGCGGTGGGATATACACTCCGATCAGGACGATCGCCGTTAACTCCCTCGGGAGGAAGAAAGGACGACACTTGATGGTTATATATTCCAGTTCTGGGGAGCAGTGGTTGGATAATTCCTTCACGTTAGTTGGATCGCTCCAATTTTTGTTAAACATGAAGGCAATACCTCCTCCACGTTGTTTACCGGACTCTGATGACCGATCCTTGCGATGGATAAAGAAGTGATCCGCTGGTTGAATCGCGTGGTCTGGAACCATGTTTCGGTGAAGCAGAGGACATTGCAGTCCCTAACGTCTCTTTGATATTGAATCCTTGCTCGGATGTCATCCAGTTTATTGTCGATTGATTGTACATTGGCTAGCAATATACTGGGCAGTGGTGTACGGTGGCGTCTGGATCTCAGCCTGTTACGGATCCCAGCCCTCTTTCCTCGTCGTCTTTTCCTGGGCTCTGGGAACAAAGGATCTGGTCCTATTCTCCGGAGAATTTCTTCAGGCCATTGATGCGGTTCGGAAAGCTGATCCAGTGAGTAATCCAGTTGGTAAGTTTCCCGTAATCCAATGTCTATGAGTGACTGACGGTCATATACATTAAATGCACCAACAGTTGGTACGAACAAAACTCTAAAAACTATAAATATTAACAAAAGTAAACACAGTCTCGACGGAGCGAACAGAAAGGCAGCCGGTCGGAGCAGCGCCATCTCTCAATGTAGTCAATGAACAACAGTCTCACATAGCCCCCCTTCTGGCGGTCAAGGTGAGAGAGGGTGCTGTGCAGTACTTGGGAGACCGCATCGTCAGTGGACCTGTTTGGCCTGTATGCAAATTGCATGGGGTCCATATCACTGGGGAGGGAGGCACAAATGTGATCCTTGACCAGCCTCTCGAAACATTTCATGGCCACAGAGGTGAGTGCCACCGGTCTGTAGTCATTGAGACCTGTTGGGGAGGATTTCTTTGGTACAGGGATGATGGTAGACATCTTGAAGCAGGCAGGGACCACTGACTCCTTCAGGGATAGATTAAATATGGCGGTGAACACAGGGGCTAGCTGGTTGGCACAGGACTTAAGTATGCGTCCTGTTATACCATCTGGGCCAGAGCATCCCCGCCCCCCCGCGGTTGCCCCCCCCCCCCTCCACAACAGCCGGCGCACCAGTGACGTCACTAGCCGTTGAGCTAGCGGCGCCACTGTCTACACCAAACCGAGCGTAGAAAGAGTTGAGCTTGTCCGCGAGGGAGGCGTCGTCGCTCCCCATTGAGGGGGCGCTGACTTTGTAGTCAGTTATTGTCCTCAGTCCCTGCCATAAGCCTCTTGTGTCGTTTTGTGCCATTTGTGTCTCCAGTTTATGAGCATATGTCCGTTTTGCAAGTTTTACAGCCTTGCGCAGAGTATAGACTGAAGCCTTGTACTCTTCCATGTTTCCTGACTCTCTGCCCAGGTTGTAGGCAGTGGTGCGGGATTTCAGAGCTGCTCTGATAGTACTGTCCACCCACGGTTTCTGGTTTGGGAACACCCGCACCTTCTTTGTGGGGACGATACTATCAGCCAGTGTTGTGATGAAGCAGACAACGCTGTCGGCGAACTCGCTGACGTCACTGGCGCTTCCTTGAAACATATTCCAGTCAACATCCTCGAGCGCGTCCTGAAGTGTGGCCTCTGATTGGTTGGTAAATTTTTTTGTCTCACGTGTTTGTAAGCCGGAATGAGGATAATGGAGTCGTGATCGGATGAGCTTGTAGCCCCCGTCAATGGTGGAGCCGCTACAGCCTTGTAGCCGGCTCTGAACGGGGTGTAGCAGTGGGTGTGAGTGAGTGAGTGAGTGAGTGAGTGAGTGAGTGAGTGAGTGAGTGAGTGAGTGAGTGAGTGAGTGAGTGAGTGAGTGAGTGAGTGAGTGAGTGAGTGAATGAGTGAGTGAGTTAGTGTGTGAGAGTGTGTGAGTGAGTGAGAGTGAGTGAGTGAGTGTGAGTGTGAATGAGTGAATGAATGAGTGAGTGAGTGAGTGAATGAGTGAGTGAATGAATGAATGAGTGAATGAATGGTTGAGGTTTAACCCTTTCACTGCCGCACTACCAAACGGTTAACCATTTCACTGCGACAATACACAGAATGTTAACCCTTTCACTGGCAAATTTTTTTTTTATCCACTTTTTCTCCTTATTTTTCTCCCATCCCAATTTCGTATATCTCCTCTCCCCTGTCTTGAACGTTGCTAGACTATGCCCCCCACTGGTCGGCTGTAGTGAGGATAGAAGCCTTGCATCACGTGTCCCCTCCGGTACACGAGGAGGCAGCCTGTCGCATCTTTTCACCAGACAGCGCGGACTCTCAGTGGCGAGTAGGCTTGGGCGGTATCATTTTTTTCATACCGTCACACCTGGATGACCTAATACCCCGGTATACGGTATATGACGGTATGACTTTCATTTTCATCACTTTCACCATACATAACGCTTGCTTATATTGAAACACGTTGAGATTAGGGCCGTTCTTTCAACCTGAAAGTGCACTTTCTTCAACCTCGAAGTAAACAAATCACAGAAGGTAGCCCACTGCCGCCTGCCGGCACCATCCAGGTATCGACGTGAGCTAACGGTAGCTAGTTAGCCGGCAGCCCGGCACCAACGTATCAACGTGAGCCAGTTGCATTAGGATTAAAAAATGTCAACACTCACTCACCCCGTTTTATATTACATTCCCATTTTTTTTTTTTATCTTTCTTCCCCTCCTTTTTCCCGATTTTTCTCCCATCCCACCCTTCCTGGTTGTTGCATACTTTCCCCTACTGTTGGTCCGGGAGACCGGAGACTGTCACATGCTTAACTCCGACGCATGTGCAGCCTGGGGCAGGCCAACCTGGCCGCGCAGGTTCTCACCGGGGAGAGTGTAGCGTGTGGGAGGCCACACTATCTCTCCTTAGTTCCAACCCTTGCTGAGCAGGCGCCCCGACCGAACTGTAGGGGTCGCTGTCCATAACGCCCAGGACCCACCCTTCAGCTTTCCCACCCCCTGATACAGCCAATTGTATCAGTGTGAGAGGCCAGCCAAGCTGATAGCAACGCCGGGAGCTGGATTCGAACAGGCGAATCCAGTGTCTCCCGGTGTTGGTGACGAACATAATCTCCGTGCGCCACGGTGACGGTGGTTAACTTCGACGCTTCATCGTTCAATGGTAACGTATTATTATTATTGCTTTAGCAGTCTGCTCAGAGATAGAGGAAATGCATACAGGTTAGTGTGACGCACCTCTGTGTTCTCCTCACGTGACTCACAATAGCCAATGCTGCCACCATCTTGCTCAGCTCAGCTCTGTGCAGGAAATACGGACCGCCTCCCCTGCCCTCTGCTGGCCGTGCTGTGTGTGTGTGCACTACAACCAATGCAGTCCCTGTCGAAACTCCGTTTCAGTGTAAATAGAAACTGAACCCCAACTGTGATTTTGACGGTATTGATTTTCAATACCGTCGGTATCTCTAAATACCCCGGTATACCGTAATACCGTCATACCGCCCAAGCCTAGTGGCGAGGAGTAACGCGTGGGAGGCTCACGCTGCCCCCGCTACTTCCTGTTTCCGCCGCACCGGCGTCACCCAACCGACCTGTAGGAGTCGCTGTCCACAACGTCCAATCCCCACCCACCGGCTTCCCCACCCTCTAACACTGCCAATTGTGTTAGTATGACGGCCGGCCAAGCCGGTAGCAACGCAGAGAGCTGGGCTCGAACCCAGTGTCTCCTGCGTTAGTGGTGAGCGCCTTGCCCACTGCGCCACCCAGCCGCCTTTTACTGCCACATTGTTATTATTATTATTAGTGTTACGTGTCTGTAGGTCAGCGTCTGTTATTGTCATCTTTCTGTAGGTCAGTATCGGATATTGTTAACTCTTTAAATGCCATGCCTGGTTTTCCATTTTACCGCTTGAATGCCACCATCCGCGCCAATGTTCAAGTTCTTTAATAGTTGTCATACAGAAGTACAGAATACTTTCATACAAAATGTTTCTTACTGTTACGCTCCAGAGACTGTGCTAGACAAGATAGTATCAAATAACATAATAACATAATATAGCATGAATTTAGAAGAAGAAAATGAGGTCACAGTTGTTCGGTATAGACATATGTACAATGTTCTGAGTTACCATATAATATACAATACACAACTATGCAGTGTACTAGTGTACAGTACTATCTAGTGCAAAGCAGAAATGGGATGAGGTACAATTTTAGGTACAATTTACAGTAAGGTGTACGAGTTGTAGTGCAATCCTTCATCCATAAATATAAAGTGTGGGGAGTGGGTGCTACAGTGTGTTTGTTTAAAGTGGGTGTGTGCTATAAAGTGTGTGTAGTGGGTGCTACAGTGTGTTTGTTTAAAGTGAGTGTGTGCGTGTGGATGTGTGTGCTATGTGTGTTTGGTGGTTGTTGTTGTGTAGTGTTCATTCATTGTTCGTTTAGCAGCCTGATGGCCTGGGGATAGAAGCTACTTCTGAGTCTTTCTGTGCTCGCCTTGAGACTTCTGTATCGCTTGCCTGACGGCAGCAGTTCAAAGAGGCAGTTGTTCGGGTGGCTCGAGTCCTTAATAATTCTCTTAGCCTTCCCCTTGCAACGCTTGTAGTAAATGTTCTGGAGGGTGGGGAGCCCCCCTCCGGTTGTGCGTTCGGCTGAACGTGTCACTCTTTGTAGTCTGCTTTGGTCTTTTGCAGTGCTATTCCCAAACCAGGAGGTGATGTTGCCGGTCAAGATGCTCTCTATTGTACATGAGTAGAAGTTCTTAAGGATCTTCTGGCTGACTTGGAACTTCCTTAGGCGCCTGAGGAAGTAGAGGCGTTGTCGTGCCTTCTTCACCACACTGTTAATGTGTATGGTCCATTTCAAGTCCTCGGATATGTGGGCTCCGAGGTACTTGAAGCTGTTGACTCTCTCAACCGGTGCCCCGTCGATGCTGAGGGGGCTGTAGTCCTTGACCCCCGACCTCCTGAAGTCCACAATCATCTCCTTTGTTTTGCTGACGTTCAGGGAGAGGCTGTTTTCCTGGCACCATCCCGCCAGGACCTTGACCTCTTCCAGGTAGGCCCTCTCGTCGTTGGCAGAGATCAGGCCCACCACCACTGTGTCGTCAGCAAATTTGACGATTGTATTGCTACTCCGCTGAGCCACACAGTCGTGTGTGTACAGGGAGTAGAGGAGGGGACTCAGAACACAGCCCTGGGGGGCCCCTATGTTGAGGGTGATGGATGAGGAGGTGCAGTTGCCTGCTCTCACCACCTGGGGTCTGCCAGTCAGGAAGTCCAAGACCCACTGGCAGAGGTCATAGCCCAAGCCCAGGTCCCTGAGCTTGGCTATGAGTATGGAGGGGACTATGGTATTGAATGCCGAGCTGTAGTCGATGAATAGCATTCATCCTCTACTAGATTAATATCGCCTAATCTATGTTTTAAATTATGGCTATGTGTCTAATCTGCCCATCGCATTATCAAAGACTATGTTCCAGACAGTGCTGTGAAGGCAGATTGTTTTTTTATCGCGTCGTTGCCGTTTCAGAGCAGTTAGAAAAGCCCCCGTTTTGATATAAAAAACAACTCATTCTGGAGCATTCTATGAAAATCGTCTTTTAGTGGAATATTCCACAACGTTGATATTCGTCGGCCTTTTTATGAATCGTTTTCAAATAAACGCTAGATGATCAATATTATACGTGCACGCACGCACATTACGGCCGCGTGCGGACAATCGCCTTGTTGATTTCCTCTCGGACTTTTACAGTGAAAACGAAAGAAGAGATTTCACAAAACAGCTTATAACTTCATCAAAATTACTCTGATTATCCTACCACTGATAACATAGAGTCCTTACCTGACATCAGATGGTATCCAACTGGTATATTCCAATTCCTGATCACCATTCGAAAAAATCGATACGTGTATGGATCCAACGCGACACAGTGGTTCTCCATGATCCGCGGAGATCTGAGGCTCCAGAATGAACTCTAGTAACCCCGGCTGGATCAGTGAACTGGAAAATGTGGAGTACCGGATTTTTTTCCCCATTCATTTTCATTGAGTCCATTCCAAAATCACTTATGTCATCTGGGAGACGACAGGGGGCGCTTTTTTCCACAGTGATCACCGGCGCAGCTCGGCAATACTCGGGTAGGCTCGGGTGATGCAATAATTTTTCAGATCGCAAAAAAAAAAAAAAAAAAAAAAATCCGAGAAATCTCGTGAGTGGCTAGCAACCACCTATAAAAAAACACGAGAAATCTCGTGAGTGGCACTGAAAGAGTTAATAATAATAATAATAATAATACATCAATTTTGTATAGCGCCTTCCGAATGCTCAAAGACACGTTACAGAGCAAAATAAACAATAGTTTTAGTAGAAAACATTTATGAAAATAAAAAGAAAATTATATAAAAAGGTGAGAGAGGAAGGAGTTAAAGGCTTGTTGTTGTTATTGTTACGTGTCTGTAGGTCAGTATGTGTTGTTGTTGTTGTTGTTGTTGTTGTTGTTGTTACCCGTCTGTACG
Organism: Notolepis coatsorum; assembly: GCF_963971535.1. Lineage (NCBI taxonomy): Eukaryota > Metazoa > Chordata > Actinopteri > Aulopiformes > Paralepididae > Notolepis > Notolepis coatsorum. The sequence continues at coordinate 88,231,566 of NC_140182.1, read as the reverse complement.
TCGGTCTCGGAGGTGGGACACTGGTACAGGGTCGGTACAGGGTCGGTCTCCTGGTCCACAGTGACGGGGCGACACATGACTGCTTTGTTCTTCATCTGGCGCCGACGGAGCAGCGGGGGGGGCATGGGCTCGGTCTGGGTGCTGGCCTGGATCAGAACACATGGTACTGTATAACATAAACACATCCTGGATCATAACACATGGTACTGTATAACATAAACACACCCTGGATCATAACACATGGTACTGTATAACATAAACACACCCTGGATCATAACACATGGTACTGTATAACATAAACACATCCTGGACCATAACACATGGTACTGTATAACATAAACACACCCTGGATCATAACACATGGTACTGTATAACATAAACACATCCTGGACCATAACACATGGTACTGTATAACATAAACACACCCTGGATCATAACACATGGTACTGTATAACATAAACACATCCTGGACCATAACACATGGTACTGTATAACATAAACACATCCTGGATCATAACACATGGTACTGTATAACATAAACACATCCTGGATCAGAACACATGGTACTGTATAACATAAACACATCCTACATCATAACACATGGTACTGTATAACATAAACACAGCCTGGATCATAACACATGGTACTGTATAACATAAACACATCCTGGATCATAACACATGGTACTGTATAACATAAACACATCCTACATCATAACACATGGTACTGTATAACATAAACACAGCCTGGATCAGAACACATGGTACTGTATAACATAAACACATCCTACATCATAACACATGGTACTGTATAACATAAACACATCCTGGATCATAACACATGGTACTGTATAACATAAACACATCCTACATCATAACACATGGTACTGTATAACATAAACACATCCTGGATCATAACACATGGTACTGTATAACATAAACACATCCTGGATCATAACACATGGTACTGTATAACATAAACACATCCTACATCATAACACATGGTACTGTATAACATAAACACATCCTGGATCATAACACATGGTACTGTATAACATAAACACATCCTGGATCATAACACATGGTACTGTATAACATAAACACATCCTACATCATAACACATGGTACTGTATAACATAAACACATCCTACATCATAACACATGGTACTGTATAACATAAACACATCCTACATCATAACACATGGTACTGTATAACATAAACACATCCTGGATCATAACACATGGTACTGTATAACATAAACACATCCTGGATCATAACACATGGTACTGTATAACATAAACACATCCTGGATCATAACACATGGTACTGTATAACATAAACACATCCTACATCATAACACATGGTACTGTATAACATAAACACATCCTGGATCATAACACATGGTACTGTATAACATAAACACATCCTGGATCATAACACATGGTACTGTATAACATAAACACATCCTACATCATAACACATGGTACTGTATAACATAAACACATCATACATCATAACACATGGTACTGTATAACATAAACACATCCTGGATCATAACACATGGTACTGTATAACATAAACACATCCTGGATCATAACACATGGTACTGTATAACATAAACACATCATACATCATAACACATGGTACTGTATAACATAAACACATCCTGGATCATAACACATGGTACTGTATAACATAAACACATCCTACATCATAACACATGGTACTGTATAACATAAACACATCCTACATCATAACACATGGTACTGTATAACATAAACACATCCTGGATCATAACACATGGTACTGTATAACATAAACACATCCTGGATCATAACACATGGTACTGTATAACATAAACACATCCTGGATCATAACACATGGTACTGTATAACATAAACACATCCTACATCATAACACATGGTACTGTATAACATAAACACATCCTGGATCATAACACATGGTACTGTATAACATAAACACATCCTGGATCATAACACATGGTACTGTATAACATAAACACAGCCTGGATCATAACACATGGTACTGTATAACATAAACACATCCTACATCATAACACATGGTACTGTATAACATAAACACATCCTGGACCATAACACATGGTACTGTATAACATAAACACATCCTACATCATAACACATGGTACTGTATAACATAAACACATCCTACATCATAACACATGGTACTGTATAACATAAACACATCCTGGATCATAACACATGGTACTGTATAACATAAACACATCCTGGATCATAACACATGGTACTGTATAACATAAACACATCCTGGATCATAACACATGGTACTGTATAACATAAACACATCCTGGATCATAACACATGGTACTGTATAACATAAACACATCCTACATCATAACACATGGTACTGTATAACATAAACACATCCTACATCATAACACATGGTACTGTATAACATAAACACATCCTGGATCAGAACACATGGTACTGTATAACATAAACACAGCCTGGATCATAACACATGGTACTGTATAACATAAACACATCCTGGATCATAACACATGGTACTGTATAACATAAACACATCCTGGATCATAACACATGGTACTGTATAACATAAACACATCCTACATCATAACACATGGTACTGTATAACATAAACACATCCTGGATCATAACACATGGTACTGTATAACATAAACACATCCTGGATCATAACACATGGTACTGTATAACATAAACACATCCTGGATCATAACACATGGTACTGTATAACATAAACACATCCTACATCATAACACATGGTACTGTATAACATAAACACATCCTACATCATAACACATGGTACTGTATAACATAAACACATCCTACATCATAACACATGGTACTGTATAACATAAACACATCCTACATCATAACACATGGTACTGTATAACATAAACACATCCTACATCATAACACATGGTACTGTATAACATAAACACATCCTGGATCATAACACATGGTACTGTATAACATAAACACATCCTGGATCATAACACATGGTACTGTATAACATAAACACAGCCTGGATCATAACACATGGTACTGTATAACATAAACACATCCTGGATCATAACACATGGTACTGTATAACATAAACACATCCTACATCATAACACATGGTACTGTATAACATAAACACATCCTGGATCATAACACATGGTACTGTATAACATAAACACATCCTACATCATAACACATGGTACTGTATAACATAAACACATCCTACATCATAACACATGGTACTGTATAACATAAACACATCCTGGATCATAACACATGGTACTGTATAACATAAACACAGCCTGGATCATAACACATGGTACTGTATAACATAAACACATCCTGGATCATAACACATGGTACTGTATAACATAAACACATCCTGGATCATAACACATGGTACTGTATAACATAAACACATCCTGGATCATAACACATGGTACTGTATAACATAAACACATCCTACATCATAACACATGGTACTGTATAACATAAACACATCCTGGATCATAACACATGGTACTGTATAACATAAACACATCCTACATCATAACACATGGTACTGTATAACATAAACACATCCTGGATCATAACACATGGTACTGTATAACATAAACACATCATACATCATAACACATGGTACTGTATAACATAAACACATCCTGGATCATAACACATGGTACTGTATAACATAAACACATCCTACATCATAACACATGGTACTGTATAACATAAACACAGCCTGGATCAGAACACATGGTACTGTATAACATAAACACATCCTACATCATAACACATGGTACTGTATAACATAAACACATCCTGGATCATAACACATGGTACTGTATAACATAAACACATCATACATCATAACACATGGTACTGTATAACATAAACACATCCTGGATCATAACACATGGTACTGTATAACATAAACACATCCTACATCATAACACATGGTACTGTATAACATAAACACAGCCTGGATCAGAACACATGGTACTGTATAACATAAACACATCCTGGATCATAACACATGGTACTGTATAACATAAACACATCCTGGATCATAACACATGGTACTGTATAACATAAACACATCCTGGATCATAACACATGGTACTGTATAACATAAACACATCCTGGATCAGAACACATGGTACTGTATAACATAAACACATCCTACATCATAACACATGGTACTGTATAACATAAACACATCCTGGATCATAACACATGGTACTGTATAACATAAACACAGCCTACATCATAACACATGGTACTGTATAACATAAACACATCCTACATCATAACACATGGTACTGTATAACATAAACACATCCTGGATCATAACACATGGTACTGTATAACATAAACACATCCTACATCATAACACATGGTACTGTATAACATAAACACAGCCTACATCATAACACATGGTACTGTATAACATAAACACATCCTGGATCATAACACATGGTACTGTATAACATAAACACATCCTGGATCATAACACATGGTACTGTATAACATAAACACATCCTACATCATAACACATGGTACTGTATAACATAAACACATCCTGGATCATAACACATGGTACTGTATAACATAAACACATCCTGGATCATAACACATGGTACTGTATAACATAAACACATCCTACATCATAACACATGGTACTGTATAACATAAACACATCCTGGATCATAACACATGGTACTGTATAACATAAACACATCCTGGACCATAACACATGGTACTGTATAACATAAACACATCCTGGATCATAACACATGGTACTGTATAACATAAACACATCCTGGATCATAACACATGGTACTGTATAACATAAACACATCCTGGATCATAACACATGGTACTGTATAACATAAACACATCCTGGATCATAACACATGGTACTGTATAACATAAACACATCCTGGATCATAACACATGGTACTGTATAACATAAACACATCCTACATCATAACACATGGTACTGTATAACATAAACACATCCTGGATCATAACACATGGTACTGTATAACATAAACACATCCTACATCATAACACATGGTACTGTATAACATAAACACATCCTGGATCATAACACATGGTACTGTATAACATAAACACAGCCTACATCATAACACATGGTACTGTATAACATAAACACATCCTGGATCATAACACATGGTACTGTATAACATAAACACATCCTACATCATAACACATGGTACTGTATAACATAAACACATCCTACATCATAACACATGGTACTGTATAACATAAACACATCCTGGATCATAACACATGGTACTGTATAACATAAACACATCCTGGATCATAACACATGGTACTGTATAACATAAACACATCCTACATCATAACACATGGTACTGTATAACATAAACACAGCCTACATCATAACACATGGTACTGTATAACATAAACACATCCTGGATCATAACACATGGTACTGTATAACATAAACACATCCTGGATCATAACACATGGTACTGTATAACATAAACACATCCTGGATCATAACACATGGTACTGTATAACATAAACACATCCTGGATCATAACACATGGTACTGTATAACATAAACACATCCTACATCATAACACATGGTACTGTATAACATAAACACATCCTGGATCATAACACATGGTACTGTATAACATAAACACATCCTACATCATAACACATGGTACTGTATAACATAAACACATCCTGGATCATAACACATGGTACTGTATAACATAAACACATCCTGGATCATAACACATGGTACTGTATAACATAAACACATCCTACATCATAACACATGGTACTGTATAACATAAACACATCCTACATCATAACACATGGTACTGTATAACATAAACACATCCTGGATCATAACACATGGTACTGTATAACATAAACACATCCTGGATCATAACACATGGTACTGTATAACATAAACACATCCTACATCAGAACACATGGTACTGTATAACATAAACACATCCTGGATCATAACACATGGTACTGTATAACATAAACACATCCTACATCATAACACATGGTACTGTATAACATAAACACATCCTACATCATAACACATGGTACTGTATAACATAAACACACCCTGGATCATAACACATGGTACTGTATAACATAAACACATCCTGGATCATAACACATGGTACTGTATAACATAAACACATCCTGGATCATAACACATGGTACTGTATAACATAAACACACCCTGGATCATAACACATGGTACTGTATAACATAAACACACCCTGGATCATAACACATGGTACTGTATAACATAAACACATCCTACATCATAACACATGGTACTGTATAACATAAACACATCCTGGATCATAACACATGGTACTGTATAACATAAACACATCCTACATCATAACACATGGTACTGTATAACATAAACACATCCTACATCATAACACATGGTACTGTATAACATAAACACATCCTGGATCATAACACATGGTACTGTATAACATAAACACATCCTGGATCATAACACATGGTACTGTATAACATAAACACATCCTGGATCATAACACATGGTACTGTATAACATAAACACATCCTGGATCATAACACATGGTACTGTATAACATAAACACATCCTGGATCATAACACATGGTACTGTATAACATAAACACATCCTGGATCATAACACATGGTACTGTATAACATAAACACATCCTGGATCATAACACATGGTACTGTATAACATAAACACATCCTACACCATAACACATGGTACTGTATAACATAAACACATCCTACATCATAACACATGGTACTGTATAACATAAACACATCCTACATCATAACACATGGTACTGTATAACATAAACACATCCTACATCATAACACATGGTACTGTATAACATAAACACATCCTACATCATAACACATGGTACTGTATAACATAAACACATCCTACATCATAACACATGGTACTGTATAACATAAACACAGCCTACATCATAACACATGGTACTGTATAACATAAACACATCCTGGATCATAACACATGGTACTGTATAACATAAACACATCCTGGATCATAACACATGGTACTGTATAACATAAACACATCCTACATCATAACACATGGTACTGTATAACATAAACACATCCTACATCATAACACATGGTACTGTATAACATAAACACATCCTGGATCATAACACATGGTACTGTATAACATAAACACATCCTGGATCATAACACATGGTACTGTATAACATAAACACATCCTACATCATAACACATGGTACTGTATAACATAAACACATCCTACATCATAACACATGGTACTGTATAACATAAACACATCCTACATCATAACACATGGTACTGTATAACATAAACACAGCCTGGATCATAACACATGGTACTGTATAACATAAACACATCCTGGATCATAACACATGGTACTGTATAACATAAACACAGCCTACATCATAACACATGGTACTGTATAACATAAACACATCCTGGATCATAACACATGGTACTGTATAACATAAACACATCCTGGATCATAACACATGGTACTGTATAACATAAACACATCCTACATCATAACACATGGTACTGTATAACATAAACACATCCTGGATCATAACACATGGTACTGTATAACATAAACACATCCTGGATCATAACACATGGTACTGTATAACATAAACACATCCTACATCATAACACATGGTACTGTATAACATAAACACATCCTGGATCATAACACATGGTACTGTATAACATAAACACATCATACATCATAACACATGGTACTGTATAACATAAACACATCCTGGATCATAACACATGGTACTGTATAACATAAACACATCCTACATCATAACACATGGTACTGTATAACATAAACACATCCTGGATCATAACACATGGTACTGTATAACATAAACACATCCTGGATCATAACACATGGTACTGTATAACATAAACACACCCTGGATCATAACACATGGTACTGTATAACATAAACACATCCTGGATCATAACACATGGTACTGTATAACATAAACACACCCTGGATCATAACACATGGTACTGTATAACATAAACACATCCTGGACCATAACACATGGTACTGTATAACATAAACACATCCTGGATCATAACACATGGTACTGTATAACATAAACACATCCTACATCATAACACATGGTACTGTATAACATAAACACATCCTGGATCATAACACATGGTACTGTATAACATAAACACATCATACATCATAACACATGGTACTGTATAACATAAACACAGCCTACATCATAACACATGGTACTGTATAACATAAACACATCCTGGATCAGAACACATGGTACTGTATAACATAAACACATCATACATCATAACACATGGTACTGTATAACATAAACACATCCTACATCATAACACATGGTACTGTATAACATAAACACATCCTACATCATAACACATGGTACTGTATAACATAAACACATCCTACATCATAACACATGGTACTGTATAACATAAACACATCCTACATCATAACACATGGTACTGTATAACATAAACACATCCTGGATCATAACACATGGTACTGTATAACATAAACACATCCTGGATCATAACACATGGTACTGTATAACATAAACACATCCTGGATCATAACACATGGTACTGTATAACATAAACCCATCCTACATCATAACACATGGTACTGTATAACATAAACACAGCCTACATCAGAACACATGGTACTGTATAACATAAACACATCCTACATCATAACACATGGTACTGTATAACATAAACACATCCTGGATCATAACACATGGTACTGTATAACATAAACACAGCCTACATCATAACACATGGTACTGTATAACATAAACACATCCTACATCATAACACATGGTACTGTATAACATAAACACAGCCTACATCATAACACATGGTACTGTATAACATAAACACATCCTACATCATAACACATGGTACTGTATAACATAAACACATCCTACATCATAACACATGGTACTGTATAACATAAACACATCCTGGATCATAACACATGGTACTGTATAACATAAACACATTCTACATCATAACACATGGTACTGTATAACATAAACACAGCCTGGATCAGAACACATGGTACTGTATAACATAAACACATCCTGGATCATAACACATGGTACTGTATAACATAAACACATCCTACATCATAACACATGGTACTGTATAACATAAACACATCCTGGATCAGAACACATGGTACTGTATAACATAAACACATCCTGGATCATAACACATGGTACTGTATAACATAAACACATCCTGGATCATAACACATGGTACTGTATAACATAAACACATCCTGGATCATAACACATGGTACTGTATAACATAAACACATCCTGGATCAGAACACATGGTACTGTATAACATAAACACATCCTGGATCATAACACATGGTACTGTATAACATAAACACATCCTGGATCATAACACATGGTACTGTATAACATAAACACATCCTGGATCATAACACATGGTACTGTATAACATAAACACATCCTACATCATAACACATGGTACTGTATAACATAAACACATCCTGGATCATAACACATGGTACTGTATAACATAAACACATCCTGGATCATAACACATGGTACTGTATAACATAAACACAGCCTACATCATAACACATGGTACTGTATAACATAAACACATCCTGGATCATAACACATGGTACTGTATAACATAAACACATCCTACATCATAACACATGGTACTGTATAACATAAACACATTCTACATCATAACACATGGTACTGTATAACATAAACACATCCTGGATCATAACACATGGTACTGTATAACATAAACACAGCCTGGATCATAACACATGGTACTGTATAACATAAACACATCCTACATCATAACACATGGTACTGTATAACATAAACACATCCTACATCAAATACATAACATATTATAACATAAACACAGCCTACATCAGAATATATAACACAAAAATAAATCCTAAAAAAGTTACAAAAAGTTAGTAAAATTACTGTTATAGTAATATTTGTAGTTTCTGATTGTTCAGAAATGGGGGGGAGGGGTTCACACACACACACACACACACACACACACACACACACTTACATGGTCCAGGTTCTTGTCGTGAGTGCTGGGTGTAGGAAGAGACGCTGTAAGGAGGGAGGAGTTGAACAGTTCAACACCAAGTCTAACAGTCCTATGATCAATAAGAGAATCTGCTTTCTGATCAATACAGGTATCAGCTCAGCACCAATTAATGGAAGCGGATACGGACCAAGAATCAAGAAGAATCAAGAGGTTTATTTGTCACATTACATACCAGGGCATACAGTGAAATGCGGGTGGTCATGCCCGCATTGATTGTGCCAAATACAATAATAAAATAAACATAGAAAAAAAATTAAATAGATAAGACACAAGATATGCATGGTAAAAAAAATACATGCCGAGTTCCTGAGAAACTGGTTCCTATATACAATTTACAATTTTAACTCTTAACACTTTGAGCGCCAGCAGTGTTTTCCTTTTTACCCCCTTGAATGCCACCATCCACAGCCAGTGTTAACGTTAATATCGCCTAATCTATGTTTTAAATTATGGCTATGTGTCTAATCTGCCCGTCGCTTATCAAAGAATAATTTTCCAGTCAACATTGTCAAGGCAGATTGTATTTTTATCGCTTCATTTCCGTTTGATAGCATTTTGAAAATCACCTGTTTTCGGGGAAAAAACAACCCATTCCTATGATAATCGCCTTTTACTGGAATATTCCAGAACGTTGTCATTTGTCGGCCTATTTATGAATAGTTTTCAAATAAACGCTAGATGATCGATAGTATATGTGTACGCACGCACGCTCGTGCCGTGCACTGATAATCGCTGCTCTTATTTCCTCATGGCTTTTACAGTCAAAACAGCCATATCACATATCACATAAACGCTTATATATCCGTGAAAACGAGTCTGATTAGGCCTAACAAAAATAATGGTTGGTTTCAGGTTGCCGACCGACCCTGCCGATTTAGGTGCGACCCAATATATTTTATGAGTTTTAAAAAAAAATTATATATTAAAAAAAAAAAAAAAAACGTTTTTTTTTTTTTTTGTTTTTTTTTTTTTAGAATAAAGTTTCATAGAAATCTTAGTCAAACATTTAGTATTATGGATATTAAACATGCTGGCAGAGTACATGCATCCATGTTGTTGTGAACATTTTAACCCTTTCACTGCCACACGACAGCCGGTTAACCCTTTCACTGTGACAATACAGAAGGTTAGCCCTTTACTATCACACAACCGACGGCGATGCTCCATCATTAGCATCATTAGCTCCGCATCCGCGGAGCTAATGATGCTAATGATGGAGCATCGCCGTCGGTTGTGTGATAGTAAAGGGCTAACCTTCTGTCGTGTGGCAGTGAAAGGGTTAATTAAATAAAGAAATTCCCTATCCATAGTCGCCGTGGGAAAGAATAAAAAAAATAAAAAAATAAAAAAAATTCCCTACCTACCCATGGCCAAACTGACAACCAACCTGAAACCAACTATTATTTTTGTTAGGCCTTATCCTAACACTGATAACATAGATTCCTTACCTGAGGTCAGATGGTATCCAAATGGTTTATTCCAATTTCCGATCGCCATTCGAAAAAATCGATAAATGTATTGATCCATCGTGTGTACAGTATAACCCATATTCGCCGTGGCTCAGAGGCTCCAGAATGAACTCTGGTAGACCCCGGCTGCATCAGTGAGAAGTAAAATGTGGAGTCAGAAATCCATTCTCCCATTCACTTTCATTGAGTCCATTCCAAAAGGGTGATTTACCATCTGGGAGACGATAGGGGGCGCTTTTTTCACATCTGAGCGCCGCAATATGATTTCAGATCGCAAAAAAAAAAAAAAAAAAAAACGAGAATACTCGTGACGTAGCATTCAACGGTCGGGGCGTAAACCCGAGAATAGCCGTGAGTGGCATACAAAGTGTTAATGTGTCTAAACTATACTATTAGTACCTCCTTCCTTTAAAGTGACTTTCTATTTTTATAAAGTGACATTTTGTTCAAGTGATAGTTTTAGCGGTTGCCGCATGAGTGTTGTGTTGTGTGTGTGTCTGTGTGTGTGTCTGTGTACTTGTGAGTGGAGAGTTCAGTGTTCTGATGGCCTGCAGGGGGAAGAAGCTGAGCCTTAGTCTCTCTGTTCTTGCAGCGTGTGACCGTAGGCGCTTGCCTGACCGCAGCAGGCTGTTGTTCAACCCCAGCTTGAAGCCGAGCTTAAAACTCTGGGTGTCTTTGGCAAACAACTAGGCTAGTGGTCCATAAAGTCCCCATGGCTACGGTCATAGTGTCCTGATATGAATAGCTAGTTACGTTTATATAGAGAGATGATAAATTAATTAAACGTAAAAAAAAAGAAAAAAAAATTGAAGTGATTCGAACTTGTATAATTTACACTTGTGCCAATTGCCTACTTATTATTAAGCTAGGTATTGCGCGAGCGTTGCTTGATTAACCTGCGTGGTTAATATGTAGGGGGGATTACGAATGCATAATGCCGCGGCAACCTATTAATATTACCTATGCGACCTACAGTATGTGACACATTAAAGATGGCGGCTTGCGTTCTGAACGAGCGTATTCGCGAAGGAGAGCCATAACATTACATTTCCGCATTTCATTTCCGCGAGGGGCCTCTGCCACCCGTGCCGCGCTGCAACACACAGGAGCGGCAGGCGGCGATAAGGGGGCGGGCTAGCGCGCGGTCACGTGGGCGTCGTGGCCAATCAGAGAAACGCTGAACGCAAGTAGGTTACCGTAAGTGTTCACGCGTCCGGGTCTACGTTTGACAAAATGAGTGTGTAATAATGATGAGTGTGTATTTGAACATCATGCTGGTTAACCGTCTGTAGTGTGATAGTAAAGGGTTAACCTTCTGTAGTGTGATAGTAAAGGGTTAACCTTCTGTAGTGTGGTAGTGAAAGGGTTAACCTGCATTTATTTTACCAAATAAATGAGAAGCATGTTTGAATCAGCAATGCCTCCGCTCTTGCTGTACCAAAATCTCTCCTAGCTCTAACCGTCACTGTCAAAATAATGTGGAGTACAGAGACCAAACAAACCAATGTTTCACTGGACTCAAACTTCCAGACTGCACTGTATCCATAAACAAGACAAAACAACAAACCCCTTTGTTTGAACTGACCAGTTAGAGCAGAGTCTGCAGTCACATGGGGCTGACTGGCAGAGCCGTTATCCAATGAGACGGCATCCGTGGCAATGACAGGATTTATTTTTGAATTATGTGGTAGGGCCGCACCTGAAGAGAGAGAGAGAGAGCGACAGAGACAGAGACAGAGAGAGAGAGAGAGAGAGATAGGGTTAACATAGTTAACGGTAGGCTCCGAGGGGACTCTTATGGTAGGTACACAATATAGCTCATCTCTGGGTAACAGTACAGTTGATTACTTTATCACGGACCTCAGCCTAGAGTCTCTCAGAGCGTTCACAGTCAGCCAGCAAACACCCCTGTCAGACCACAGCAAAACCACTGTCTACCTGAATAGATCAACACCCAACCAGGAAATACCAAAACCAAACAAACTACACACTATTAAAAAACACTACAAATGGAAAGAAAGTAGTATGGAAGCATTCCAATCTGCTATCAAGCTACAAAAAGTCCAATCAAAATTAGACCAATTCCTGGGAAAAAACCTCCAACACAACAGCAAAAGCGTAAAGGGGGCGGTAGAAAACCTCAATAACATATTTGACCTTACAGCTTCCTTATCCAACCTAAAGGCCTCAAATAGGAAAGCGAGGAAAAATAAAAATATGCATGACAAATGGTATGATAATGATTGTAAAAATCTTAGGAAGAAATTAAGGAACCTACTGTATCAAACCAAAAACACAGAGACCCAGACAACCAGAACACACGTCTCCAATACAGTGAAACACTGAAACACTACAAAAACAGTCCAAAAAAAAGGGACCAACACGTTAGAAACCAGCTTCAAGATATAGAGGAATCCACAAAAACAAACAACTTCTGGGAAAACTGGAACAAACTAAACAAACAACACCATGAGGAGCTATACCCATCCAAAATGGAGATGTATGGGTAAACCACTTCTCCAATCTCTTTAGTCCAATACAAAACAATGAACAGCAAAAACACATACAAGATAAACTACAAAGCCTAGAGTCAACCATAAAAGACTACCAGAACCCGCTAGACTCCCCAATTACACTAAAAGAACTACAGGACAAAATAAAATCACTTAAAACCAAGAAGGCCTGGTATCCTAAATGAAATGATCATATTCACGGTCAAGAAGCCTCAAGAATCGAGAATCCCAACCTTCCCTGCCAGGGTGAACTGGACCTCGCCTAAAGATCTGTACCTGACTAAAGAGGAGATGGGTAAGAGAGCGTATCCCACAGGTACAGCCCCCACACATGAGATATCAGGAGGAACCGGCGGAAGGAAGCGTGAGGGCACAATGGAATCAGAAAAAAAAAATTTTTTTGTGTCTATCCTTGGCAGTATTCCAGACTGTGCTTCTGTCACATGTTATTTATATATTGTCAAAAGAAATGTGTGTACGCATGGAGTCTGAACCTCTCCGAGAAGTCTGCAGATTCACAGGTCAACAAGGTCAAGGTGAGTGTCTGCAGTGGTGGACAAAGTACACAGTTCCTTTACTTGAGTAAAAGTAGAAATACCCAGATAAATTAGTACTCTGGAAAAAGTAAAAGTCCTCCATTCAAATTCTACTTAAGTAAAAGTAGAGAGGTATTTGCTATTGACTGTTCCTAAGTATCTAAAGTAAAAGTATGCATTCAACATGAGGTATGATGTGTATTGACCTCTGAAGGTTATGTTAAAGTGATAATGTGGTCCAGTTATGCTGCTCCGATTAAAGGTTATGTTAAAGTGTTATGTGGTCCAGTTATGCTGCTCCGATTAAAGGTTATGTTCTGTTCCGTTAGGGGCTCTGCTTGGCATCACTACTGCACTATCTCGCATATGTGCACGCGCACTGAATAAAGACCACAAATGTACCTTTAATCCCAATATTCGTCTGACCACACCCCTCATCAGCTTACCTTCATAAGCAGGTGTGTGGTCACCTGCTCTCCTCCTTCTCGCTTTCACCACAAGGAAGAAGTGCCTCGGTAGATCCCCACACTTGACACCATGATGGAAGAAAGGATTAGGAACAGCTTGGGAAACAAGGATACGTTGACATCATATCTTTATTTTCTCTCTCACTATTTTCGAGAAAATACGGCGATATTGTCTTCATACTGGAGTGTCTGGAAGATGATGATCATTCTAAAAACCCTCCACCGGTTTTCGTATTGGGAGCACGCCGCTGCATGCTTCTCAACTGCAGTTCTTTGCTGTGTTTGTTGGGGTGAAACCTGTCAGGCCACAGCTGAACTGTCGGACATGCCGCTGTTGTGAGAAGCGGTGCGTTCCAGGTTGGGTGAGTAGTGTTTGTGCTGGCAGGCTCCACTTGTCTGTTAGTGCTATGGGGGCTACTTGACAATGTTTATGGAAACCGGCCCCAGGCTAGGGTCCTTTGTTCAGCCACCTAGGCGACAGAAGGCCTTGGTCTGAAGACCATTATAGTTTTAACTAGTGGGCCGCGACCATTAACACTGGTGATCCCTGTGTGTTCTGGACGAGTGGACATCTCTCTGTCACCGTGTTAAGGCCCCATCTTTCATATCCAAATGAGAGTATTCCTTCACGAGGGGATATGTGCATGGATGTGCGATAGCGGCAGATCCATGTTCAAGTCAGCTACACAGGCCAGTTGGTATTGTGCTGATTCCGTCGGGTGTTGGTAAAATCACCGTCGTAAAGCGGTGTTGACATCTTGTTTTCTCTTTTCTCTTAAAAAGTGAGGAGAGGTTCAGAACGGCGGCCTGTCTGGGTGAGTGTTATGTCATTGTTTACATGTTCAGGTGATAGCTGCTTAGCTTACGGTTAGCCAGTCAGCTGTTAACTGCTGCGTTAGCCTGCTGGGATCGCTGCATGGCCTGCTTGGTGGGCCTACTGTTAGCCAGTCAGCTGTTAGCTGCGGGGCTAGCATGTCGTGATCACTAGGTAACGTTAGCTTGCTGCTATAGGCCATGGCCTGGCGCGGGGTAGCTTTAGCTTCTCGCGTGCCGCCGTGAGCTCGCTTCTGGTCGCGTGCGCCGTTAGCTCGGCATCTCGCGAGCAGGAGCAGTAGCGCCCGAACGGTTGGAGCGGCCGTTAGCTTGATGCTATTCTGTTGAACGTGCTTTGATTTTAACATGTTTTACACTCTTGACTACGACGTCATCCTTGACAGGGGATGTTTCGTCGACCCTGCCCTGAGCCAGGACGGCAAGGTTGCATCAACAAAGAGGACTGTAGTGCGGGTTGGAGCGGCGACGCTGCCCAGTTCGAACAACACAGGAGCGGCTGTGTTCCTACGGTGTCTGTGACTGCACTTCGCTGATCTACGTTCCGGGTAGGATCAGGTTTGACCAGACCTTATAACACGTCTTCTGGTTTTACTTTTCTAAATGTATTGTGAATAACAATGTTTTTCCCAAAACGTGTGTTGCTGCAATGCATTTAGGATACGACGCGGGTTATGTGTGAGCTGTTTTGTCACTGGCAGTTAGCTTCTCCGTGCAAATCGGGATGTAATGATCTGGTTGTTGTGTGAGAAACATCATGGTGTTTATATGTGCCGTGTACTCACAACTAAGGTAACTAACCTATGAAGCTATGCTTGGTGACAAGTGAGTAAAAGAATGTTCTTTTCTCAGCCTGTGATGATAATGAACAGTGTGTTCACATATTAACAGGTTTTCCTGTTTTAACTGGCCGTATTGAGGGTAAAATAAGAGGATTGTGTTTCCCCCCGGTTCCCTGGGGACTTTTTCATCCTTCTATCAGACATGTTGTGCACTAATTGTGTCTTTTGTGTGGTAGGGATGCGATGTAACCCTTAGCTTGATTGCTGAGGTTGTGCTAAAACTGCAGGAGAAACTTTATTTTCCTAAAAGAAAAGATGGTTTGGTCGCTGTCGTGTGTGCTTAGCAAGGCCTGTGGCCGATACTAATCGAGAATGATGTATTCTCTCATTGTGAAAAACGGCGTTCCTCTGTTGAGTGTTTTTGCCATTTTTTGTAGGTGATGATGGGTTGTGTGTGTCATGTGACCTACAACTGGGTTGGACTGGCCACAGAAGCACATGTGTATGTTGGACCGGGGCTCTTAGAGCCCTCTCTATTCTGTGTTTTTTCCTTAGTAAAAATCAGATAGCAGGTTAGCTCATGCGCTGTGTGGAGCTGTCAAACGCTTCATAGAGCTGACTATGACTGTGTCATATTCTCTTTTTGTCATTACATCGTATCATGGGTGTGGGGTCGTAAAGGGGTGAACTGGTAACCTTTCCTCTCCCCCTTGTTTCTGTCGGTCAGGGGTACACCCCCTGTCCTTCAAGGTTCCCGTCACGTGGCGGTTCGGCACGTTACGGGGGGGGGGGGGGGGCGGGGGGGGAGTTTCCTGGTCCCACGGCCTGGTATATTGGGCGTGTGCACCGCAGGAATTCCCCCGCCATAGAGTACGTCACCGTGCGCGTCTCTGTTGGTAGGACTTCCGTGTGCTGTTCAGGTCCATGTGATGGGTCTGTTTCAGGGGGGTGGTCAGGGCTCCTCCTCACCAAGCGCCTATTCGGGCCTTCTGTGAGTTCGGACTCCTTCTTCCATGTGAGGGAGCCTCCATCAGAGTACAGAGCCTTCCTCCTCAGATTGTCAAAGTGAGTGGACCCTCTAGAAGGGTCCTATTCTATTGTATATGTATTCGATTCAATTCGATTATTGAGTGTGTATGGGTTCAGTGCCTCTTCCCCGGAGAGCCCTAAAACCAATTTTTTACATGACTCAAGGTGCAATATATTCTTTTCAATCTGTACAGCTCGCGTGGGAAGTCTCTCTGGGGATCCCCGTCTCCTTCCTATGGGAGGGTGGTGGGGTGAAAAAATGTGAATTTTTTTTACCCCTGGCTGTGTAGACTGGGATACATACTGTTGATGCTTCCTTCTTTTCTATTCACAAAGTGTTGGAGTTAGGAAGTGTCACACCCCTCTTGTCGTTCCCCTGGGCGCCTTGGGGATTCAATGACAGGTCTAAATAGCCTGTTCATTGATGGGGGTGTGTCCCGACGCACGTATAGTGCTAGCTCGCTGTAAACAGGCGACTGACTGGCACGCCTTGGTTGCTTGTGGTTGAAACAGCGTTTTTATAAAGCAACTGAGATGGGGGTTTTTCCTCTTCCGACGACCAAATCCCACGACCTGGGTTGGTTTTTCTACGGATTCTCGTTCATGTCTGGGGGATGATGACGGAATGGATCTGAACATATGTAGAGGGGTCTCACGCCCTTGGGGTGGGCCACCAGGCGCGGTTCGCCCGAACGTCTGGGTGGCGCCTTCTTTTCATGTTAAGATCGACACGCATATCTGCCCTTCTCCTGGAGTAGGCATGTCGGCGTGGTTAGGGCACGGGACTGGTTCTGGTCGCGCTGGTCCGGATCAGTTGAACCCGTTGTCCGCCGGGGATGCAGATCTGCTGTTCTGGTACCCTGAGGGACTTGGGCTTTTTTCAGGGGGAAAAATGCCAGGTCGGTCCGGGTGTCACAGGGTTAAGCGCTATGGAGACCCTGGTTGGGTACGTTTTTACTCAGCACTGTCGTAATGGCTTACAGCCATGCCATTCTGTACGCGCTCGATCTCGTCGGATCTCGGCCGCTACACAGGCAGTGGTGCAGTCGTGGTCACACGCGGTTACACGCCGTGTTACTAGATGATCAGTACGTGCGCACAAAGATGCGCTCTATCCACATATTACGACTGCACCGCTGTACACAGGTTGGTCCTGGTTAGTACTTGGTTGGGAGACCGCCTGGGAAGGCCAGGTGCGGTGTGCTTAGGGGCTGGTTCTCCATTCTTTTTCGCTCCTCTCTCGCGCATGGCGAAGAGGGGCCTGTTGGGGTGGTCTTTGACCTCCTCTGGTGACCTTGTGCTTCCCGTATCGCCAGGCCCGGTCCGAGGTAATGTTCGTCGACCTGTAGGCCTGGGTTAACCCTTTTTTGAAAACTGAGACACTTGTACTGCGGTATAGCCGGTGTATACCCGCAGGTGTGTTTTGGAGTTTTTTCTTGAGGGGTTATAGGAACAACCACCGCATTGGGTAACACCAAGGTGGTTGATTCCCTGGTGTGTTGGTGCAGTGTCAACTCCCGGGTTCACCGGTTGAGGGTGCCCCTGCACGTTCATGACGTCTGCCAATCGTGTCAGCCTTCTCTGCCTCGACCCCTCTGGGTGGGGTTTTTTAAATGGAGGCTTGGTCATGCAACACCGCCAGCTTACGCTCCTTCCGCCGGGGCGGCTGTGTTCAGCTGTCCCCTCTGGCGCCTGTCTCGTCCGCAGTCTCCAGGCTAGGGTTAATAGCCTGTTGCCTGGTTTTTTCCCCGGTGCGCTGCCTGCTTCCGTTGGTTAACCTTTTTTGTGTGCTTACGGCCATGCTGACTGCCTGTTGCAGGGTCAGTGTGCCAGGCGGTGTACTATTGGGGGGGACGGGGCCCGCTCGGCTTACGGCCATACCAACCTGAACACGCCCGATCTCGTCCGATCTCGGAAGCTAAGCAGGTTCTGGCCTGGTTAGTACTTGGATGGGTTTTCCGCCTGGGAATACCAGGTGCAGTAACTGAGGGGCCTTTGTCCGAATACGCTGGCGATGTGGGGGGCGGGGCACTACGTGCCCACCTGGTGGGGTCTTGATGCTGGCATCATGGACTTCTCCGGGCCCCCATTCCAGGGAGTCCAGTCCTTTTGGTGGGTCTGGGTCTTCCTTCGCGCTCCGCTGCTACGGCCTTGCCACGGGGTTGGGTTTGCCCTTGACCCCGTGATTCTGGGGGCAGTAACAAGGTTGTTCCTCCGTTCGTTCCCGGGTGGCATGCGGGTTGTGCGTGTGTGTAGTCGTGGGGTCTGCTCACCCTGTGCGTTGAGTTGCTTGAGTGCCTCTTCGCACGGTCGGGTCCGTC
This sequence comes from Notolepis coatsorum, assembly GCF_963971535.1. Lineage (NCBI taxonomy): Eukaryota > Metazoa > Chordata > Actinopteri > Aulopiformes > Paralepididae > Notolepis > Notolepis coatsorum. Next base: position 88,211,313 of record NC_140182.1, on the reverse strand, counting down.
GCCCTCCCGTGAAGCCCCTAATAGGGGGGATGCCCTCCATTAGGGGGGGTCGGGGGGGCTCGGCCCTCCCTGTTCTGATGGTTTTGGGGGGCTGTCAGCGGGGTGTATTTGTCAGCCAGCGGCTCCGCTTGGCCTCCCCTTGTGCAGTAGTGATGCCAAGCAGAGCCCCTAACGGAACAGAACGTTAGGTTATGGCTATAACCAAGTTCTGTTAGTTAGGGGTGACGCTTGGCATCAGACGGCCGCTGCAGCCCTTGACCTCACCTTGTGGTGAAAGCTTGGGTAGGAGGAGAGCAGGTGACCACACACCTGCTTATGAAGGTAAGCTGATGAGGGGTGTGGTCAGACGAATATTGGGATTAAAGGTACATTTGTGGTCTTTATTCAGTGCGCGTGCACATATGCGAGATGCAGTAGTGATGCCAAGCGTCACCCCTAACTAACATAACTTGGTTATAGCCATAACCTAACGTTAAAGTGATATGTGGTCCAGTTATGCTGCTCTGATTAATTTTTTATTTTTTTTTGTATTTTATTTTTTAAACAAACATAAACAAACATGACAACATAAAATTAGATATACAAGCATTAATTAACAGTGCACATCCAATGAAATCACCATTTAGATAAATGTCTTATACAAGATATACCCCTAATACCTGCTATCTAATACCCTACACACATGCTCTCGCTCGCTCCCCCCCCCCCCCCGGACCCCCCATTGGATAATCCATCCATTATAGTTTGCTCCTAACCATGCACTACCATTATATGCTAGCTTTTATTCTCTCCACCACTTCTAACCACATTGTCATTTTGGATTCATTGAGACCCAAAATTCTTGCTGTAGATATTTCTAGATAAATCACTTCGAGATATGTAAGAATCCAGACCTTCCGGCACATTTTTTCCAGTTGAAACCATCGTGATGCTATCAGCTTTTTAGCCGCTGTGATACCAGATAAAAACCAGATAAAAATCAATCTCTTTAGCTGTATAGGTACTGCACACTCAAAAACATCATTCAGCAGTAATACAGAGGGGTGTACAGGTATATTCAGAGTTAAGAGATTTGATAATCGCTGGGTCACTTCTTTCCAGAATATCTTAACTGGTGGGCAGTCCCAGTACATGTGCATAAATGTCCCCTCGTCCCCATTTGTAGTCTTGTTTAAGACCCATTCTGTTCAGTCTTATAGGAGTCAAGTATGTCCTATGAATATAGTTGAGATTGATTTGTTGATGGTCCGGGTTCCTTGATGCAAGTCGAACATTTGCCCAGGCTTCTTGCCAATCAAAATCTTTTTAATTAAAGGTTATGTTAAAGTGTTATGTGGTCCAGTTATGCTGCTCTGATTACATCCTCTTGAAGTTTGCAGGCTTCAAATATGAAAGTATATAATCATCATACATCTTTGCCATCTTTTTTATGCAAAATCTTTTTCTTCAACTGATGTGTTCAGATGAATGTAGTGGAGTAATAATTACAATGTTTTCTTTGAAATGTAGTGGAGTAAAATTATGAAGTTCCCTAAACTGAAAATACTCAAGTAAAGTACCAGTACCTCAAAATTGTACTTAAGTGTGTGTGTGTACTCACATGAATGGGCCCTATTCCCCGTACCTGGTTCAACTAAGTCGATCAAAAGTCCCATTATCCAGATTCAATTAACCCGATGTTTGAATCCGGGATGTTCCTGTTCCTCGAAGGTGGATTCAGTCTCGTTCATTTGAACCAGACTTGAGACTCAGGATAATTGCGCGCGGCCGCCTCAGCTGAAAAGACAGCAGGTGTTGATCGCAGAAATCCTGATCTTCTAACAGCATTGATTGATTGATTGATTTAAAACTTTATTAACAGATTGCAGAATGGGTACAATGCAGTACGGCTCAATAGCCTCGCCGACAAGTTAAATGCATAATCTATAGGCTAATTTTAAGTCCCTCATTACCCCAATCAATCAGATTATATTTCTTTAAACGTGCCTGCTGGCAGTAGGCTTATGGAATGAATAATCAAATGAGATCTTGCTAGCGAAAATAATTAGTTCAACTCTTTCAGAATAAGGATAAAAACAAGCCCAAATAGTATATCTAATTGATACGAATTATATTATGAGGATATCTGTACTGTATGTGCTTAGGTATTGTGTACTATATAAATACATGGTTTCCAAAGAGAGGCTTGGAGGGAGGCTTGCAGTTACACTATTAATCAGGTTTTAATCTGTTTCGGACCTAATCCATACATGCATTGAATTGATTACCCTTTGGTTTATACCAGTGACACCTCATGTTCATCATCAGATAACAGTGCTTGAAAAGATAAATGCATTTTCTCAAATTCATTCATCAAAAACGTCAAAGGCTCATTCAATTTATCAAGTCACGTCATCAAATCCATCAAACAGCGCATCTCCTCATATATTTTAATCCCAGTTACAATATCACAATAACGTGTGACACTGTCACAGTGACAGTGATACAATTAAATACTCCACAGATTCAGATTCCTCATAATTCATATCCACAATCCGCGCATAGACGCTTCAGCTTGAATGAAACGCATCCGGGTGCTCCGTTAAGCAAATACACAGCGAAGAATATTAAACTAATCAGAGCCAAACACCCGATAGGTTTCATTCATTAAAATATCCCTGCGGGATTCACATTTGCAATGATCCGTTTAGTCCGTTATTAAAATAACTGTGTGTCGCGAGCGCCGTATCTGTATAAATATGACATGCATTATATAGGACAAAGTAAATTCATAGGCTGAATATGATTTATTATCAGCATTTTAGGTAGACCTATTATTTTACATTTCAAACGAAGCACAAAAACATAATTCAGAATGGCATAATGGGATCTAGACTGTGAGAAATATTTCAGGAAGCGAGCTGGCATTTCTTTGCGGGGGCGTGGCCATGGTTCATCCAGCTAACTGAACTTAACCCTGCCCTCGACCAGGTTCAAACTTTCTGGTCTGTTACCATGGCGATTTAGAAAATCCGACGTTGGGGAATGGAAATGTCTGGCTTAACTCAAGCTATGCTGAAAATTATCCGGCTAACTCAGTTAGCCAGGTACGGGGAACGGGGCCAGGTCTGGGCCACGCTACATAACAGATGGTCCTGCGGGGCAAGACGCGGATGGTGGAGAAGAAGCAGAGGGGGAAGGCCAGCACCACGGCTAGACTCCAGATACACACTACGATCACTTTGGTCGCCGTGGCCGACAGACACAGCTTCAGGGGGTGGATGATTGATTGATTCGTTTATTGATTTAGAATGGAAAATCACACATATACATTTGATCACAATATGAAACAGGTATACATTTCTCCATTTACCAATAGGATTCCAATAAACACAATAAAGCCATAGGCTTGTTTCCATTGTGGTCCTTCATCATTGGTGTCAGTGGATTTATGTACTGGTGTGTGGACGTGGGTGTTTGTAGTGTCTGTATGTCAGGATGTGTGGTATAAAAACAAAAAATACATACAATAAAAGAATAAAAAGGAATAACACATATTAAAAACCCTTTGTTCACTACTCCCAGCTTCTGCTACTTATGATCCACCTCTTTATAGCTAATTTAAAAGTGGAGAAGGGGCTTATGGGCTTCAACTCCATTGGTAGGCTATTCCATTGTACTGCTGCTGAATATAGGAATGAGTTTTGGCCTATTTTTCTATTGCATCTCACTGGGACGATGTCTGTAGGGCTCCCCCTGGTGGTGTGTCCATGTACATCCCTTACCATGTTAAAATATCCTCTAAGATATTGAGGGACAGTATTCCCGAGTATCCTGTGTGTCATGTTGAGTTTTATTTGAGAGACCCTCTCCTCAACCCTGAGCCATTTGAGGCTGTTAAAATGTGTCTGTGTAACGTGGGATGGAGTTTTAAAATCATTCTAACTCATTTGTTCTGAGCTGTCTGTAGCCTACCTTTCAGTGCTACTGTGATTCCAGTGTACCAGGAGGAGCATGCATAGTCATAATGACATTGGATCAGTGCCCCTGCAAGGACTTCCAGTGCTGACCTGTTAATACAGGTGGACACTCTACCGAGACATTTTATTCTCTGATTGATCTTTGTGACCACCTTTTGTGCCATGCTCACCCCTGATAAGGTGTTGTCCAAAATACATCCTAATTATGTGACTTCCTCCGTTGCTGTTACCTCGATATCTCCTACCACTACCTTGAACCCAGGAGACCTCTTAAGTCGTATGGCCGAGCCAAATGGGATAGCTTTGGTTTTACCCAGGTGTAGGGATAACCTGTTTTCGACCAGCCAATGACTGATCTTGACAAGCTCTAGACCAGGGGTCAGCAACCTTTTTGACATGGAGTGCCTGTTTGAAATATAGTTGTAACTAGTGTCCCTCAACAATATTCCATGCATCGTAATTTTTTTTCCTCATAATCAGGTCTTTTTAATGATAATTTTTACATTATTACATCATTATTGTTATTGTTATTATTAACAATATTATTATGATGGTTGTATCAACCCTAAATCTGAGTTGTGGGGGGGGGGGGGGGGGGGGGGGGGACTGTACGTGTGCTGTCATAGCTCCACCTACAGGCCTAATGGAGAACACCAGGAGAACACCAGGATGTGAATGGAGGGTGAATGTGAGGTATATTGTGTAAATAAGTTTTGATTGATCGCAAGACTACGCTGTAAAAAAAAATTATAATAAGTTACCAGAACTTAAAAATATTGAGTTCAGTTACTGTGCATTAAGGTTTTCAGTTTTCAATCCATAATAAGTTAACAGAAAAATAAGTACACAACCACATTATTTCAACCTAATAAAACTATGTTTATTGTCATTGTTTTAAGAACACAAGTTGACTTGGTAATACTCACATTTTGAGTAAAAAAAATTGCTTTTAACATGTGCAATGTTCAATGAAATAGAAATATAAATAATACAATTAGTTGATTAATCCCACTGGTCACAATGGTGACCGTAATAATGTTTTTGTTATAAGGCTCTGCAAATGTTACTGAATGATGTAGCAATGTATTTCCAGCTAAATTGAAATAATAAACAAATAAAGGGTCTCAATTAAATATGTGGTAGTAAAAATAACCTGTGGGAGGATTTCAACAAGATAAATGTGACAAAATATTTCACTATAATATTTCAAAGCAAAAGAATAAATATTATAATTTTTTTTTCTTAATTTTTTTAATGCTGCCCCCTGTGCCTATGAAAATGCCCCCGCGTGCCTAGGGTTGCCTACCCCTGCTCTAGACTGAGTGACCTCTCTACTTCTCTTTTGTTCTGATGGGAGACCATGAGTGCAGCATCGTCCGCAAATAAAAACTGTTTACAATCACATGCAGTTTTCATGTCATTGACATATAAAAGAAATAAAAGTGGTCCTAAAATACTTCCTTGCGGCACCCCGCACGTCTGTTGAAGTGAGGAGGATATGGTCCCATTAATTTACACTACTTGTTTCCTGCCTCTCAGATAAGACTCCATCCACCTTAAGGATATACTGCTAAAACCCACAGCCACGTACCTGCGGGGGCAGAGGTTACATGAGGTAGTGGGCTGTGTGACCTAAAGCTTGAAACGAGTACAGGAGAATAATGTATCTACTGCATGTCAAATGTACAATATCAGTGCCCATGTTTTTTTTTTTTAAACTTTATTTTTTTTAGCGTTTATCGCTTTTCTGGTCAAGCATGACCGACAGTTGTAGGGTGAAACGGGAGAGAGAGCAGGGGGAGACATTCGGCAAATGACGGCGAGTCCGGGAATCGAACTCGGAGTCAACCAGATCCGTGACGCAGCACGGAGTCCCGCGACGCAGCGCGGTAACATGGTGTGCTACTGGAGCACCCCAGTGCCCATGTTTTACCTGTGTATTGTTTGACAAAATATATACATGCAGAATGTCGTGATTTGTTGTTCAACGTGATTCTATATGATACATGAACATGAATTTGTGTCACGCGTTTGTTATTTTCCTTGATTGTCTATTATATGGTCACTTTGTGTCACATATGGAAGCGCAAGCCTTTGGAAACCCTCCTGGTCAAAGGTTTAGTAGCCTAGCTATGTTATTGATTTATTGTAAAGGGGACAATTCTAGAGTATTTAAACACACATAGGTATATCTGACCATTTCTCCACTGCTTGCAAAATACCACCAGGTAAAAATAATGTTTTCAAGCTGTGAATTTAAATTCCTCTCTATTAAAAAATGGCGTGTGTCACTAAACAAATTATATATTTTGGAACTTATCAAGCAACACACACAAAGTCATGGTCTTCGTTCATTTAGCATTAATTGAATTATGAGAATCAGTCGAGCTATTATGAAATGCAGCTAGGCTGCTGGACATCCTTGAAATATTATAGTAGCCTTGACCACACTATTATGCTAATACAACGTGTCCTACTATCTGAAGTAATCAGATGACAATCGGGGAATTATCACAATATAAAGATGAGGACGGTCTGAAGAACTACAAAATATTTTAAAATATTTCTACATTATTTTAAATAACAATACCCCTCCCCACGAATCACCGGTCCACTGATATAGCGGTCATAGAGTAGATGCTGGAAAACACAGCGGTGACGGGAAAGAAGTTGTGGAAGCTGCAGTACGCATCTCCAAAGTACCACTCACCATGAGCCGCATAGATAAAGTTAATCAACGTATTAACCACCAGTGCCATCGAAGTGTCAGAGAAAAGCCAAGTTCAACAGGAAATAATTCGTCATGCACGTGGCATCCGGGCAGTTCTCATATTACGACTGCACCACTGCACGTGAGGGATGATGCTGTCGACTCAATCATTAAAATCTCAATCAAGTCCCCCAGCAATTAGGTCTAGAGTAGACTATGCGTAAATGCGCATCGTCGTGACCATCACGCTCAGCCTCAATCAACTTATCACGGTCCGTTTTAGTGCGCCGTTCCAATACAGTGGAAACCGTCGACCGCTTCGTGAAGGGTATATCTGCAGAGCCGCAAGCCCAACGTCTGGGCGGGGCTTCGTGGCTTGGACTAGGTTTGACGTTTGAGGCGGGGCTTCGTGGCTTGGACTAGGTTTGACTGTGCGTGGGCGGGGCGTCGTGGCTTGTACCTTGTTTTGTTTCCTGTAAAACCCGGAAGTAGTCAGTTTGTGCTGTTTATTTTTAACCCTAACCATAACCTTAACCCTAACCTTAACCTTAACCCTAACCCTAACCCTAACCCTAACCTTAACCCTAACCTTAACCCTAACCTTACCTTAACCCTAACCTTAACCCTAACCATAACCCTAACCTTAACCCTAACCTGCAACACGGAACACAGAAATGCAAATGCTGTCGAGTCTTCACTGCTTGTAAAAATAAACAGCACAAACTGACTACTGCACAGTCAAACCGAGTACAAGCCTGAATGCACAGTCAAACCGAGTACAAGCCACGAAGCCCCGCCCACGCACAGTCAAACCTAGTCCAAGCCACGATGCCCGCCTCAAACCTAGTCCAAGCCACGAAGCCCCGCCCAGACGTTGGGCTTGCGGCTCTGCAGATATCCAGCGGTGCGTTCCTGATATCAACTCTGATTGCACGCACGCTAATGACGCCAGGGGCGTAACTATGGGGGGGGTCCCCGGGAAATGTCCCCCGCATGATTTCAGAATGCAGTTATTGTCCCCCCCACGTTTTTACCGTCCAAAGATAATACATGCACGCGACCGCGGCGACCGAGCGGCCAACACTGTGACTCGCTACAGTACTTGTCTTTGCATAATAATAGCGTACATGTAGTACATGTAGTGATTGTTAATTGTACATAATTCACCCACGGAACTATTGTTAGGAACAAGAGTTCCGCCTGAACATTTTACCTGGTGGCACTACCTGCCATCACAGGTCAGTCGACTGCAAGCAACGTAGCAGTAGCATGTTGTATTTCTGTGCTTAATAAATGCTATTCACTCTGCCTCGAGCCACTGTCTCCGACTCCCATCTCTCGGCACTACACTGGTGACCCCGACATTGGTCTCGCTGAAGTATCAGGGACCAAACCGAACATGGCAAACGCATCCCTGCAGATATCTCCCATTGCACTTTTCTGGAATCGTGTTATTATCAGTTGGCCATGCTGGCTTCTCTGACGTCGCGGCTGCAGTGGATTATTCCATATCACAAGTTGACCACACAGTGAAGTCAGTAGGTGGCCAAAAAGTTCTGGCCCATTAATGGCCCATATCCGGCAGGCCGGAAGAAATTAATCTGCCCAAGTCCGGTTGCCGGAATCGGCCCATAATGCGGAATGACTGACTGCCCGGAACCGGCCCAAGTACACTGGGCCAGGTCCGGTTGCCGGAAGCTGTCCAGGTCCGGGGTTGCCGGAATCGGCCCAGAATGTGGAATGACTGACTGCCCGGAATCGGCCCAAGTACACTGGGCCAGGTCCGGTTAGCGGAAGCAGCCCAGATGCGGCCCAACACACTGGGCCAGGTCCGGTTGCCGGAATCGGCCCAGAATGCGAAATTACTGACTTCCCGGAATCGGCCCAAGTACACTGGGCCAGTTCCAGCTGCCCGAAGCCTAGCCGACACTGCCAGAATTGGGCCGGAATCACCCCAGATAAACTACCAGAACTTGCCAATGCAATACTGGTACTACACAGTCAATTCCGCAGAGTAAATCTTACTCAAACTGAGTACATTTGACTCAAACTGAGTAAAATTTTACTCAGTTTGAGTAAAATGTACTCAGTTTGAGTCAAATTTACTTTGCGAAATTTACTGTGTACCCAGTATTCTGCCAGAGCTACCCCACTATCTGCCTATGACCGTACATTACCGAAAATACAGTAGGAAATGGTTGATTAGTAATACAAAACCACATTATATTTAAGGACCCTTCCCTTTACCAATGCAGTATTGGCATGTCCCTCATTGAAAAATCCAGAAGTTTACATGCTGTCTCCTACCTCACTGAAGTATATTCTCAGTGTATGTGACCTGGATACTTCAAGTTTCCACATCAGTTAGCAGATGAATGTGAAACAGCCTAGTGTCAAACTCTGCACGTTGTACACAATATACATCATTCTGCAGTGAAGCTCAAATATCAAGTAAAGTAACAGCTTACCCCCATACATGCGTGCTACTTTTTCCAGTTAAAAATGACACCATGAATAGATTATATTTAAACATTTATTAACAAAAAGAATATCATTGTTACAACTCAAATGTGTTTACTTGCTGTTTTCTATTGGAGTTCAACTGGAGTGCAACAGCATGTCTTCTCAGCAAAGTCCAACAACTGTTCTGGTATAAAGCATTAACGTTAGGTTATGACTATAACCAAGTTCTGTTAGTATAGCGAAGCTCGGCATCGCTCTCTGCACTATCTCGCATATGTGCACGCGCACTGAATAAAGACCACAAATGTACCTTTAATCCCAATATTCGTCTGACCACACCCCTATCAGCTTACCCATATAAGCAGGGGTGGGGCCACCCACTCGCCTCCTTCCCAAGCTTTCGCCACAAGGCGAGGTCAAAGGCTGCAGCGGCGTTGGATGCCGAGCGTCGCTATACTAACAGAACTTGGTTATAGTCATAACCTAACGTTCTGTTTCGTATTCGCTCTCGCTCGGCATCGCTCTCTGCACAAGGGAGGCCGAGCGAGAGCCAACGGCCGACAAATACACCCCGCTGACAGCCCCCCACAACCATCAGAACAGGGAGGGCCGAGCCCCCCCGACCCACCCTAATGGAGGGTACCCCCCCTATTAGGGGCTTCACGGGAGGGCGACGGACCCGACCGTGCGAAGAGGCACTCAAGCAACTCAACGCACAGGGTGAGCAGACCGTGGCTTGACCCCACGACTACACACACGCACAACCCGCATGCCACCCGGGAACGAACGGAGGAACAACCTCGTTACTGCCCCCAGAATCACGGGGTCAAGGGCAAACCCAACCCCGTGGCAAGGCCGTAGCAGCGGAGCGCGAAGGAAGACCCAGACCCACCAAAAGGACTGGACTCCCTGGAATGGGGGCCCGGAGAAGTCCATGATGCCAGCATCAAGACCCCACCAGGTGGGCACGTAGTGCCCCGCCCCCCACATCGCCAGCGTATTCGGACAAAGGCCCCTCAGCCGAGCGGGCCCCGTCCCCCCAATAGTACACCGCCTGGCACACTGACCCTGCAACAGGCAGTCAGCATGGCCGTAAGCACACAAAAAAGGTTAACCAACGGAAGCAGGCAGCGCACCGGGGAAAAACCAGGCAACAGGCTATTAACCCTAGCCTGGAGACTGCGGACGAGACAGGCGCCAGAGGGGACAGCTGAACACAGCCGCCCCGGCGGAAGGAGCGTAAGCTGGCGGTGTTGCATGACCAAGCCTCCATTTAAAAACCCCCACCCAGAGGGGTCGAGGCAGAGAAGGCTGACACGATTGGCAGACGTCATGAACGTGCAGGGGCACCCTCAACGGTGAACCCGGGAGTTGACACTGCTCCAACACACCAGGGAATCAACCACCTTGGTGTTACCCAATGCGGTGGTTGTTCCTATAACCCCTCAAGAAAAAACTCCAAAACACACCTGCGGGTATACACCGGCTATACCGCAGTACAAGTGTTTCAGTTTTCAAAAAAGGGTTAACCCAGGCCTACGGGTCGACGAAACATTACTTCGGACCAGGCCTGGCGGTACGGGAAGCACAGGGTCACCAGAGGAGGTCAAAAACCACCCCCACAGGCCCCTCTTCGCCATGCGTGAGAGAGGAGCGAAAAAGAATGGAGAACCAGCCCCTAAGCACACCGTACTTGGTATTCCCAGGCGGTCTCCCAACCAAGTACTAACCAGGACCAACCTGTGTAGCGGCCGAGATCCGACGAGATCGAGCGTGTACAGAATGGCATGGCCGTAAGCCATTACGACAGTGCTGAGTAAAAACGTACCCAACCAGGGTCTCCATAGCGCTTAACCCTGTGACACCCGGACCGACCTGGCATTTTTCCCCCTGAAAAAAGCCCAAGTCCCTCAGGGTACCAGAACAGCAGATCTGCATCCCCGGCGGACAACGGGTTCAACTGATCCGGACCAGCGTGACCAGAACCAGTCCCGTGCCCTAACCACGCCGACATGCCTACTCCAGGAGAAAGGGCAGATATGCGTGTCGATCTTAACATGAAAAGAAGGCGCCACCCAGACGTTCGGGCGAACCGCGCCTGGTGGCCCACCCCAAGGGCGTGAGACCCCTCTACATATGTTCAGATCCATTCCGTCATCATCCCCCAGACATGAACGAGAATCCGTCGAAAAACCAACCCAGGTCGTGGGATTTGGTCGTCGGAAGAGGAAAAACCCCCATCTCAGTTGCTTTATAAAAACGCCGTTTTAACCACAAGCAACCAAGGCGTGCCAGTCAGTCGCCTGTTTACAGCGAGCTAGCACTATACGTGCGTCGGGACACACCCCCATCAATGAACAGGCTATTTAGACCTGTCATTGAATCCCCAAGGCGCCCAGGGGAACGACAAGAGGGGTGTGACACTTCCTAACTCCAACACTTTTTGAATAGAAAAGAAGGAAGCATCAACAGTATGTATCCCAGTCTACACAGCCGGGGGTAAAAAAAAATCACATTTTTACATCCCACCACCCTCCCATAGGAAGGAGACGGGAATCCCCAGAGAGACTTCCCACGCGAGCTGTACAGATTGAAAAGAATATATTGCACCTTGAGCCATGTAAAAAATTGGTTTTAGGGCTCTCCGGGGAAGAGGCACTGAACCCATACACACTCAATAATCGAATTTAATCGAATACATATACAATAGAATAGGACACCTTCTAGAGGGTCCACTCACTTTGACAATCTGAGGAGGAAGGCTCTGTACTCTGATGGAGGCTCCCTCACATGGAAGGAGGAGTCCGAACTCACAGAAGGCCCGAAAAGGCGCTTGGTGAGGAGGAGCCCTGACCACCCCCCTGAAACAGATCCATCACATGGACCTGAACAGCACACGGAAGTCCTACCAACAGAGACGCGCACGGTGACGTACTCTATGGCGGGGGAATTTCTGCGGTGCACACGCCCAATATTCCAGGCCGTGGTACCAGGAAACTCCCCTCCCCCTCCCCCCCCCCCCCCCCCCGTAACATGCCGAACCGCAACGTGACGGGAACCTTGAAGGACAGGGGGTGTACCCCTGACCGACAGAAACAAGGGGGAGAGGAAAGGTTACCAGTTCACCCCTTTACGACCCCACACCCATGATACGATGTAATGACAAAAAGAGAATATGACACAGTCATAGTCAGCTCTATGAAGCGTTTGACAGCTCCACACAGCGCATGAGCTAACCTGCTATCTGATTTTTACTAAGGAAAAAACACAGAATAGAGAGGGCTCTAAGAGCCCCGGTCCAACATACACATGTGCTTCTGTGGCCAGTCCAACCCAGTTGTAGGTCACATGACACACACAACCCATCATCACCTACAAAAAATGGCAAAAACACTCTACAGAGGAACGCCGTTTTTCATAATGAGAGAATACATAATTCTCGATTAGTATCGGCCACAGGCCTTGCTAAGCACACACGACAGCGACCAAACTGTGATGTATGTGGCTGTTGGTGTGTTACGACCTCACCATTCCTATTCCTGCCCTCTAGGGGGAGGGCGAGCACTTCTTAAGGTGACAGCTCAGCCCGCTTCCGGGTTCGTTGTTATGGCAATAAAGATAGCTACAGCCATGGTCTGTAGTCCCTGTAAACAGCGTATCCAGTGTGATTAATATGCTAACATTGTACGGGGTCACATATATAATAAATGGCGACGAGTACGGTTCATCCAGTGACGGCACTGGTTGAAAAGAATCCACGCTAACGTTTGTTTGATGACGGAACGAGTGGAAGAGGAATCTACACTGACGCCGGTTAGCGAAGGGGCTAACGTCTGCGGATCTGCTGCGGGACAATCACACAGAGGGATGGCTGGTATCATCGGGCATATCGTGGCTTTTGATTAATCGACGGAGCAGTGGCCGACTTATGTGGAACGGTTTGAACATTTTGTGGCTGCAAATGACATTTCCGATGAGAAGAGGCTTCCGGTGTTTTTGAGTCTAATAGGGGCAACAACATACGGGTTACTGCACAGTTTGATTGCTCCGGATAAACCGGGGGATATAACTTATGCTGAGACTGTGCAAGCATTGCAAAGCCATTTTTCTCCCAAGCCCATTGTGATTGCGGAAAGATTCCGTTTCCATAAACGACATCAATCGGAAAGGGAGACAATAGCCCAGTATATTGCGGATTTGAAGAAGCTGTCGGAGCACTGCGAGTTTGGCACGTACCTGTCAGACGCGTTACGGGACCGGTTCGTGTGTGGTCTCCTCAGCGAGTCCATACAGAAGAGACTATTGACCGAGAATGCTCTCACCTATCACAGAGCGGTGGAAATAGCCGTTGCTATGGAAACGGTGGCGAGGGAGGCACAACAGCTCAGCAGCTCTGTAAAAGTGAATGCGATGTCTCTCTCATCTACACCTGGGAGAAAATGCACCCGGTGTGGGAGGACAAATCATGTGGAGAGTGGCTGTTTCTTCAAGGACCAGGCCTGTCACCGTTGCGGTAAGAAAGGCCATATTGCACGTACATGCAGAGAGAGCAAGCAGGAAAATAAAGCAGCAAGTGACACAAGATGGGAGCAAAGAGACAGAGGGGGGATTAACACAAGATGGGAGCAAATAGACAGAGGGGGAGAAAGGTAAAAAAGGCGGATAAATAAGATGAACACCAGGGGGATGCAGAGTGATACGGGGTCTGATTCAGATGGGGAATTAGCCCTGCACAGGGTGGATGCAGCTGGTGATGTGTCTCAGCAGGGCGGTTCAGCCTCATCAGTGATTTGGGTTAGGCCAAAAGTGGAGGGGCAAATGATTGACATGGAGCTTGACACGGGGGCAGCCGTTTCACTTATATCAGAGAAAATGTATAGTGAAAAGTTCAGTCATATTTGCCTGCGCCACACCCACATTCTGCTGAAAACATATACAGGTGAAGTGATCGCACCAGTGGGGGTGGTAAAGGTGAAGGTTCAAATGAACAGAGACCATGCACGGCTCCCACTATATGTGGTGAAAGGCGATGCACCCCCCTTGTTCGGCCGTGAGTGGCTGAGAAGAGTGAGACTGGACTGGAGAGCCATAAAAACAGTTAGATCTGGACAACGCATGCAGGGGAACACGCTGGAAGCAGTGTTAAAGGGGCATGCCAATGTATTTAAGGACGAACTGGGGACATTGAAGGGCTTTGAAGTAGCTCTGACACTCAAGCCCGAACATCAGCCGAAGTTCTGTCAGGCCCGGGTGGTTCCCTATGCACTTAGGCCAAAGGTGGACGCTGAGCTAGAGCGCCTGCAACTGCTAAATGTAATTTCGCCTGTGCAGTTCAGTGAATGGGCGACCCCCATTGTGCCTATCATTAAGAAGAATGACAGTGTGCGCATCTGCGGGGATTTTAAAGTGACGGTGAACCCGGCCCTCTGTGCTGAACATTATCCAATACCCCGGATAGAGGATATGTTTGCTTCGCTAGCGGGGGGGCAGCGGTTCAGCAAGCTGGATCTGGCTCACGCATACTTGCAGGTGCCGGTGCAGGAGAGTTCACGCAAATATCTCACCATCACAACGCACAAGGGGATGTTCTGCTATAACCGACTGCCTTTCGGCATAACGTCAGCGCCCTCTATCTTTCAGCGTATTATGGATCAAGTCCTCCAGGGGCTTCCCAATGTGCACTGCTTTTTGGATGACATATTGGTAACTGGGTGTAATGATGCAGAGCACCTGAAGAATCTGGAGGGGGTGCTGGGTCGATTGGAGAAGTTTGGTCTCAGGGCGCAGCGAGGGAAATGTGAGTTTTTCAAGGACTCACTGGAATACCTGGGACATTATATTGACGCCACGGGCCTTCATAAATCCCCAGAAAAGCTCAGGGCGATTGCTGAGGCCCCAGCCCCGACAAATGTGGGCCAGCTGCGCTCCTTCCTGGGATTAATTAATTATTATGGTCGGTTTGTTCAGGACATGGCAACGACACTCAGCCCCCTTCACGCGTTACTACATAAGGGGACACCATGGAAATGGTCACAGGAGTGTGGGAAGGCTTTCTGCTCAGCTAAGGATCAACTGCTCTCGGAGAGGGTGTTGACACATTACAATCCCCAACTGCCAATCATACTGGCGTGTGACGCCTCGCCCTATGGTGTGGGCGCGGTGATTTCGCATGTGATGCCGGGGGGTCAAGAGAGGCCCATAGCGTTTGCCTCCAGGACATTGAGTAAAGCGGAGCAAAATTATGCTCAGATTGAGAGGGAGGCCCTGGGGATCATATTTGGCGTGCGCAAGTTCCACGCCTATCTGTACGGGCGCCATTTTACCCTACTCACAGACCACAGGCCCCTGACTACAATATTGAGCCCCAGTAAAGCTATCCCATCGATGGCGGCTGCTAGACTGCAGCGATGGGCCCTAATATTAGCTGCTCACAACTACACGATTCAGTACAGGGGGGCGGCGGAACATGGCAATGCGGACGGCCTCTCACGCCTGCCACTGCCGGTTGAGCATAAGGACAAACCAGGTTCAGTGGATACGGTACTGATACATCACCTTGAATCGCTGCCAGTATGCAGCACTGACATTCGTAAGGAAACGAGGTATGATCCAGTGCTCGCTCAGGTGATGGACATGTGTTTGTCAGGACACTTCCCTGTGGCGCAAGGGCAGGACAGTGCACTGACTCCCTATTACACAAGAAAAGATGAACTCTCAGTGGTACAGGGGTGTTTGTTGTGGGGAAATCGGGTGATTGTGCCTCCAAAATTGAGACCCCAATTACTACAGGAGCTGCATGCAGGCCACCCGGGAGTAGTTAAAATGAAAGGTGTGGCTCGTAGTTACATCTGGTGGCCGGGGATTGACGCTCAAATAGAACAACAGGCCAGAGTGTGTCAGTCGTGTCAGCGCAACCAGAAATCTCCCGGTCTCTCCCCACTTCACTCCTGGCCGTGGCCAGGCACTCCGTGGCAGAGGATACATGTGGACTTTGCAGGGCCCTTTAAGGGTCATATGTTTATGGTGGTGGTGGATGCTCACTCCAAGTGGCCAGAAGTGAAGCTGATGGGCTCCACCACAACCGCTAAGACTATTCAAGTACTGCGGGGGTTGTTTAGTCGCCATGGATTGCCAGAAGTTCTGGTGAGCGACAATGGGCCGCAGTTTACTTCATATGAGTTTGCGTCTTTCCTCAAGGGAAATGGAGTGAAGCACATGCGCTCTGCTCCTTTTCACCCGGCCACGAACGGTCAAGCGGAGCGCTTTGTACAGACACTAAAACGCTCATTGAAAGCGTCCCGAGGAGCGACGACAGTGCAGCACAGACTGGATTCGTTTCTGCTCAGCTACAGAAATGCTCCCCACGCCACGACTAATGAGTCTCCGGCGGTGCTTTTCCTTCGCCGCCGACTCCGCTCCCGCCTTGACCTTCTCAAACCCAGTGTGGCAGCGGTGGTGGATCAAGCTCAGACAGTCCAGCAGGATCGCAGAGCCCAGTTCGCCAGAGACAAGGACTTTGCATCGGGAGACCCGGTGCTGGTCCGTGATTATAGACAGGGGGAGGATAAGTGGATGCCAGGGGTGGTGGTCTCCCAGGAGGGGCCAGTGTCCTACACAGTCGGGGTAGGCTCGGGGCATTGGAAACGCCACACAGAACAGATGCGGGCCTGTGACCCGATGCTACTCACTTCAAGGGAGCCTATACCACCAGCCCCATTGGCACAAACTACGACAGTCCTTATGCCAGATCCAGTGACCGTTTCCCCAGCGGGCGGACAGGAGTCCTCCCTAACCGGTCCCTCAGTCACGCACACTGAGGCAGCTGACTTAGAGCCAACCAGAACATCTACAGAGACTAGTAGGAGGTACCCGGTGAGGGTAACTAGGCCTCCTGATCGTCTCACATATTGAGCGGGACGTTCTGACAGTCTCAGTTGGACTATGGGGGTTATTGCACTATTGTTTTTTGGTGTTATATTAGGAGGGGTCATTCAGGGGCACTTTATCACTATATTAGGTACTGGGTTTGGAAGTGGGGACAGCGATACGATTAAGTGGGGAGGAGTGTGATGTATGTGGCTGTTGGTGTGTTACGACCTCACCATTCCTATTCCTGCCCTCTAGGGGGAGGGCGAGCACTTCTTAAGGTGACAGCTCAGCCCGCTTCCGGGTTCGTTGTTATGGCAATAAAGATAGCTACAGCCATGGTCTGTAGTCCCTGTAAACAGCGTATCCAGTGTGATTAATATGCTACCATTGTACGGGGTCACATATATAATACAAACAATCTTTTCTTTTAGGAAATAAAGTTTCTCCAGCTGTTTTAGCACAACCTCAGCAATCAAGCTAAGGGTTACATCGCATCCCTACCACACAAAAGACACAATGTAGTGCAACATGTCTGATAGGAGGATGAAAAAGTCCCCAGGGAACTGGGGGGAAACACAATCCTCTTATTTTACCCTTAATACGGCCAGTTAAAACAGGAAAACCTGTTAATATGTGAACACACTGTTCATTGTCATCACAGGCTGAGAAAAGAACATTCTTTTACTCACTTGTCACTAAGCATAGCTTCATAGGTTAGTTACCTTAGTTGTGAGTACACGGTACATATAAACACACATGATGTTTCTCACACAACAACCAGATCATTTTCACATCTGTAACAACCCGATTTGCACGGAGAAGCTAACTGCCAGTGACAAAGACAGTTCACACATAACTCGCGTCGTATCCTAAATGCACTGCAGCAACACACGTTTTGGGAAAACATCGTTATTCACAAAACATTTAGAAAGGTAAAAACCAGAAGACGTGTTATAAGGTCTGGTCAAACCTTGTCCTACCCGGAACGTAGATCAGCGAAGTGCAGTCTCAAGACACCTGTGTTGTTCGAACTGGGCAGCATCGCCGCTCCAACCCGTACTACAGTCCTCTTTGTTGACGCAACCTTGCCGTCCTGGCTCAGGGCAGGGTCGACGAACATCTCCTGTCAAAGACGACGTCGTAGTCCAGAGTGTTTAAAAACATGTTATAATCAAAGCACGTTCAACAGAGTAGCATTAAGCTAACGGCCGCTCCAACCGTTCGGCGCTACTGCCCCTGCTCGCGAGACGCCGAGCTAACGGCACACGCGACCAGAAGCGAGCTCGCGGCGGCGCGCGAGGAGCTGAAGCTACCCCGCGCCAGGCCTTGGCCTATAGCAGCAAGCTAACGTTACCTAGTGATCACGACATGCTAGCGCCGCAGCTAACAGCTGACTGGCTAACAGTAGGCCCAACCTAAGTAGGCCATGCAGCCATCCCAGCAGGCTAACGCAGCAGCTAACAGCTGACTGGCTAACCGTAAGCTAAGCAGCTATCACCTGAACTTGTATAGAATGACATAACACTCACCCAGACAGGCCGCCGTTCTGAACCTCTCCTCACTTTTTAAGAGAAAAGAGAAACAAGATGTCCACACTGCTTTACAACGGTGATTTTACCAACACCCGACGGAATCAGCACAATACCAAACTGGCCTGTGTAGCTGACTTGAACATGGATCTGCCGCTATCGCACATCCATGCACATATCTCCTCGTGAAGGAATACTCTCATTTGGATATGAAAGAAGGGGCTTAACACGGGACAGAGAGATATCCACTCGTCCAGAACACACAGGGATCACCAGTGTTAATGGTCGCGGCCCACTAGTTAAACTAAAATGGCTTCAGACCAAGGTCTTCTGTCGTCTAGGAGACTGAACAAAGGACCCTAGCCTGGGGGCCTTTTGCTTTTTCCAAATCCAACAGTGCAAAAATGCTTCCGCATTCGTCATCGGAGGTACCGTAGTGGCGTGCGGTAATGCGCCTTTCATTTTCCTTCACCCAGCGGCGGCATGCTCGCTCAGGTGCGTGCGTGCGCCGGCGTGCTCGCGAGGTGCTCGCGAGGTGCTCGCGCATGCGCATGAGATCCCGCCTTAACAATATATATGAGTCACCGCCCCAAATTCAGTATCCAGAAATAGCTCAATTGGCAAGACGCCATGGCTGTGGATCCGCCAGCTAGTTGCTGGTGAGTTCAAATCCCGTCAAATATATTTTTTTTAACGTGATTTTTTTTTAACGTGTATTCTTTCGCCGGTTAAGGTTAGGCATGGTTAAGGTTAAGGTTAGGCATTGTTTCGGAGTTGGTTAAGGTTAGAACGGTTAAGTTTAGGCGCTGTTAAGGAGCTGGTTAAGGTTAGAGTTTGTCAAAGAGAATGGCAATATTCTTTCTATGGTTAAGGTTAGGCATGGTTAAGGTTAAGGTTAGGCATTGTTTCGGAGTTGGTTAAGGTTAGAACGGTTAAGTTTAGGCGCTGTTAAGGAGCTGGTTAAGGTTAGAGTTTGTCAAAGAGAATGGCAATAGACAGCCTATTTCCGCGCGACAGCTCCCAAAGCGGGCCTGAAAAGAAAGGCGCTTTACCGTAGTGGCGTGCGGTGACGAATGCTTCCGCATTTTTGCACTGTTGGATTGGGAAAAAGCCACACGCAGCCTGGGGCCGGTTTTCATAAACATTGTCAAGTAGCCCCCATAGCACTAACAGACAAGTGAAGCCTGCCAGCAAACATAACTCACCAGAACCAGGAACCCACCGCGTCTCACAACAGCGGCGCGTCCTACAGCCCAGCTGTGCCTTTACCACAACCAGCACACAGCAAGGACTGCAGTTGGAAAAGCATGTAGCGGCACGAACTCCCAATACGAAAACCGGTGGAGGATTTTTAGAATGATCATCATCTTCCAGACACTCCAGTACGAAGACAATATCGCCGTATTTTCTCGAAAATAGTGAGAGAGAAAATAAAGATATGATGTCAACGTATCCTTGTTTCCCAAGCTGCTCCTAATCCTTTCTTCCATCATGGTGTCAAGTGTGGGGATCTACCGAGGCACTGCTTCCTTGTGGTGAAAGCGAGAAGGAGGCGAGTGGGTGGCCCCACCCCTGCTTATATGGGTAAGCTGATAGGGGTGTGGTCAGACGAATATTGGGATTAAAGGTACATTTGTGGTCTTTATTCAGTGCGCGTGCACATATGCGAGATAGTGCAGAGAGCGATGCCGAGCGAGAGCGAATACGAAACAGAACATATCCTCTCTGAACCCAACCGGCCTCTATGGCGGACAACGCCCTCCAATGAAATGCTGGTAAGTTATAAGAAACCCATTGTTAACCATTGTTCCCCTGTAACAGTCTTCTCCCACAGAGTCCATACCCAACCTTACTATATATGTCAGGGACGTGTGTGTGTGTGTGTGTGTGTGTGTGTGTGTGTGTGTGTGTGTGTGTGTGTGTGTGTGTGTGTGTGTGTGTGTGTGTGTGTGTGTGTGTGTGTGTGTGTGTGTGTGTGTGTGTGTGTGTGTGTGTGTGTGTGTGTGTGTGTGTGTGTGTGTGTGTGTGTGTGTGTGTGTGTGTGTGTGTGTGTGTGTGTGTGTGTGTGTGTGTGTGTAAAGTACTTGACTAATTATACTTCGTTACAATACTTAAGTACTGTTTTTGGGGATTTGTACTTTACCCAAAATGTTGGAGTTTTCCTTAAGTATAATTTTTGGGTACTTTTTACACCCCTGTGTGTGTATGTGTGTGTGTATGTGTATGTATGCGTGTGTATGTATGTGTATGTTTGCATGTGTATACAACAGTGGTTCGGTAGGTAGAGCAGTCGTCTGGTTATCCGGAGGTTCCCGGCCGACTCCGGCTCGCCAAAGATTAGCTGGCTCTGGCCCGACAACCAGGCCAGAGCTGGTTTATCTTTGGCAAGCCGGAGTCGGCTCTGGGCCGGCAACCAT
This sequence comes from Notolepis coatsorum, assembly GCF_963971535.1. Taxonomy (NCBI): domain Eukaryota; kingdom Metazoa; phylum Chordata; class Actinopteri; order Aulopiformes; family Paralepididae; genus Notolepis; species Notolepis coatsorum. Next base: position 88,190,366 of record NC_140182.1, on the reverse strand, counting down.
TACCGGGCCAGATCCAGCTCATCTTTGGCGAGCCATGCCGGGACTGAGCCGAGTGTGCCGACCAGTAGCCGGAATCGGCCCGATTATGCTGGCTACCTGGGTAGCTACTCTGGCCACTGCAGTGCCAGTGATATATCAGCATATGGCTCTTGCATTTTATATAGGTTGAGCTTCTTTTACGTAATCACGACGAGTCAGGACAAACGGCAGAATAAAGCTCACACCCAAGTGTTGGCCTAATGGTGTCTCCGTGTATCTTCACCAATCCATGGAAATCCAAGATAGCCGAATGAAAAGAGCAATGTCAAGCGACAGCGACACCCTCTAATAGGAATAGCCTTCCTATGGTTCTATTGGCTATAGTCTGACTCTTTTTTTTGAACAAATGTTTTTTATTTCCCCTTTTTTAACATGAAACTAGACAAACAATACAGTAACAGTAATAATCAATGATAAATCACAGGACAATGACAGAAATAATAATAACAATAATGACAGTCCAGTAATTAAATCAAAATAAATGTAGATTAAAAGACATAAAATAATACATACAATACATGTGCTCTTGCTTGCTCTCCTCGCTCTTTCCTTCCCCTTCCCTCCCCCTCCACCCCCCCCCCCCCCTCAGGACCCCCACTTGGACTATACATCCACTATTTCATTTAACATCAGAAAATTACAAGTTTATATGCTACCCTTTATCTTCTCCACCACAGCTACCCAGACTGTTATGCTGGCTTCATTAACACCTAAAATCTCTAGATAAATCACATCGAGATAGGTTAGAACCCATACCTTCCGGCACATTTTATCCGGTTGAATCCAGCGTGACGCTATCAACTTTTTGGCAGCCGTAAGACCGGACAAAATTTGTCTCTTTACATGTACAGAGGTTGATAACTGAGAAACATCATTCAACAACAATACAGAAGGCAGTGTAGGTATGGTCAGAGATAAAAATTCTGATAATTGAGTGGTTACTTTTTCCCAGAAAATCTTAACAGGAGGGCATTCCCAATACATATGCATAAATGTACCAAGAGCACCGTTTAAACACAAGAAGCATCGAGGGTCTTGTCTGAGACCCATTAGGTGCAAACGTCTAGGAGTCAGGTAAGTCCTATGAACAAAATTAAGATTAATCTGTTGGTGATCCGGGTTGCGTGATGATAGCGGAACGTTTACCCAGACTGCATCCCAATCATATAGTCTGACTTGATTTCTGTTAGGCTACTAATTCTGCCAATGATTACTGATTAGGCCTACATGTTGATTCTCACTATAGCTCATTAGAAATGAATACGGCTATCAAAACATGTATACATGGTATGAACACCCTGAGGCAATTTTCCAACAATATGAACTTGCACATTTTCAATAATAATAATAATAATAATAATAATAATAATAATAATAATAATAATAATAATAATAATAATAATAATAATAATAATAATAATAATAATAATAATAATAATAAAAAATAAAAGGCAATACTAAATAGAACAACTATTAGAATCCTAGTTTCCCTGATTGCAAATTGTGACATAGTTTAAATGTTGGGAAATGTGGAATATAATTTAAATATTCATATTCAAACTTGCAGTAAATCAACAATTCATCATCTCTGCCCACTTATGAAAAAACTCCATTTTAAACGTCAAGCCAATTTTGCTTTTGGGGAGGAAATATAGCATGTATATGTGTTTTAGTGAGGCATATGTTTTTCTGCCAGATGATAACCTTAACCCTAACACTAGTAGGCAGTATTATAAATATGAATGCTCTATGGGCGATATAACCAATAGCCAGTGGTTTAAATAATATGAGTAGATATTAAATAGAATATGGAGGATTGATTGATTGATTGAAAACTGTATTAACAGATTGCAGAATGGGTACAATATAGTACGGCTCAATACACACAATTGTTAAGGGGATGCAGACCAGAGAAAGACTTTCGTCTTGTTTACATGTTTACCCTTTCCTTGTACAGTGTCCTTGAGTTTGAGAAAGGCGCTTATCTCTTAAAATCCAATTATTATTATTTATTATTTTTATTTATTACATCAGGGTCCCCCATTTTCAATTCATCATGACATTTATGACATTGATACAGATATACATCCAGACATTTATGACATACAAGATATACAAATATACAGTACTGTTTAAGAGACAGAGATCCTAAAAGAAAATATATCGAGGGGGAAGGAACTGTACATTGGAGGGGGTTGGGTGGGTGAATCGGGGGGGAGGGGGGTTTGGACATTTACCGGGGCCAGTTTCGAATTGCAGCCTCCCGTAGGTGCTCTTTGACAGCGGTTTTGAAGGTGGGTAGGGGATTCACATTCTTTTACGGCTGTGGGTAGGGCGTTTCCCTTGTTTGAGCCGAATCTGGGTTGAACATGATTTGCGGAACTCCCTCTGGTGTTGTGGTCGTGGACCTGTACTGTACATGGGTATCTTATGGTGTAGTGTATCTTGTAGACCAGGCCCATTGCAAGTTGCTTTACTCTGTCGTCTACTCTAAGCCATCCTAGGTTGTCAAAATGGGCAGGGGTGAGGTGGGTTTTAGGAGTAAGGTCAAGCAGTAGTCTGACCAGTTTGTTTTGTGATGTTTGTTTTGTGATGTTTGTAGTCTAGTGCCTTTGAGGTGCTTTGGTACAGAAAAGCTATAGGGTATGAACAATACTGTGTACAGTATGAACAGTGAGTATAAACACTATATACTATAGACCAGGGGAGATGGTGCGGCCCGCAGGGGTGGCATTCCCGTCGCCGTGCATGGCGGTGTGAGTGGCGCGCGGGCTGTTTGTGTTTTCTTTCTGTCATGACGTGCTTTTTTTCGGGGTGTGTGTCTTGGATGGGGATCTGGTAGGGATTGATGTGTGGGGTGTTTGGGGGACTGACTGTTTCGGGGGACATGCCTTCGAGCGACATTGTACTTATTTTATGCCTATTCTTAAGTCTGCAAGTTTACATTGCACTACTTTTATTGTCTTTTACATATTCTTATGTCTGCAATTTATGCATTGTTTTTTATGCTGTCAATTGTGTGCTGATTTTATGCCTATGTTCATTTTATACTAATTGCTGTGGTCTGGACTGTGGTCCATGTGTGAAAAAAAGTACTATATAGATAGTTATTAATATTTATTATAGTTATATTGTATATATTGTCTGTAAAGTCTCGACGACATTGAAAATGAGGGTGACCTCAATTGTCTTTTCGAGAATAAATAAAGGTTTGAATAGTGGTAATAAATGTGAATATAATGTAATAAATGTGAATATTGTAAAATATAATCAGAGGGGAGGAGGTGGAGTCATATAAGTTCCTTGGGGTACACCTGAACAATAAACTGGACTGGTCGGACAACACAGAGGCCCTCTACAGGAAGGGACAGAGCAGGCTGTTCTTCCTGAGGAGACTGAGGTCCATTCTACCAGTCTGTAGTGGCCAGCGTCCTCTTCTATGCTGTGGCATGCTGGAGGGGCTACATCAACTCGAGGGACACCAACAAACTGAACAAGCTGGTGAGGAAGGCTAGCTCCGTGGTGGGAGTTGAGCTGGTCAGACTAGAGGGGATGGCAGAGAGGGGGATGAGAAGGAAGCTGGCTGCTATCCTGGAGAATCCCTCCCACCCCCTCTACGACGAGCTAGTCAAGATGAGAAGCACGTTCACGGTTCAGTCACAGACTCATACCCCCCTGACACTCAACTAACCGCCCCGGCCAGTCCTTCATACCAGCGGCCACCAGGCTCTCTGACCAAATTGCTATGCTGGCTTCATTAACACCTAGGATTCGTGCGGTAGATATCTCTAAATAAATCACATCAAGATAGGTAAGAATCCATACCTTCAGGCACATTTTATCCGGTTGAATCCAACGTGATACTATTAGCTTTTTGGCAGCCGTAAGACCGGACAAGATTAGCCTCTTTACATGTACAGAGTGTGATAACTGAGAGACATTATTCAGCAACAATACCGAAGGAAGTACAGGTATGGTCAGAAATAAAGATTCTGATAATTGCGTGGTTACTTCTTTCCAGAATATCTTAACAGGGGGGCATTCCCATACATATGCATAAATGTACCAATATCACCCTTTAGACATAAGGAGCATCGAGAGTCTTGTTTAAGCCCCATTCGGTTCAATCGTATAGGAGTCAGGTAAGTCCTATGAATAAAATTAAGATTAATCTATTGATGATCCGGGTTGCGTGACGATAGCCGAACGTTTGCCCAGACTTCAGCCCAATCAAAATCTACTTCCAAGTCTGGTATATCCTTCCTCCACACTGAGTCTAGGGGAAGGACTTCATACGAAGATGTAAGTAAGTGACGATAAAAGTCAGAGACGAAGCCTCTCGATGTCTCCCTTTCATAAAAGAATTTGTGATATCTGTGGTGCTCAAGTGGTTTCTTTAATGGGACTCCATGAGCCTTCAAAGTTGCTAATAACTGTAGATAGAAATAATAAGTGGAGCTGGTGAGGTTAAATTTGTTATGTATATCTTGATAGCTACAGAAACCCCGGTCGTTGAAAATATACCCTAATGCAGGGGTCGGCAATTAGGTTTGCCCACGGGCCAAATTTTCCCCAAGCCATTGTGTGGCGGGCCAATGATAATGAAAAATGTTTAACTCTGTCAAAATAAACGACATATACATGTTTGCACTGTCTTTTTTCTATTATAAAGTGCCTCTCACACAGTGCATAACACATGAACAGATCAGTCATTTGATTTTAATGCAGGTGCTCGCATTATAAATCGAATGTATTATTATTAGTATAACACATGAACAGATCAGTAGGGTGCATTTGATTTGAAGCACCACGGCGGGTGTATTATACATCGAATGTATTATTATTATTATTATTATTATTATTATTATTATTATTATTATTATTATTATTATTATTATTATTATTATTATTATTATTATTATTATTATTATTATTATTATTATTATTATTATAACACATGAACAGATCAGTAGGGTGCATTTGATTTGAAGCACCACGGCGGGTGTATTATACATCGAATGTACAACTCACCAGGCATAATGCAGGCAGCCCTGGGCTTATTATTGTTTCTGCTTCGGTCCTCCAAAATCCATGCTAATGTTTGAAATATGTCAAATGTCCACTCCCGTTGAATGCCCACCCATGTCCACCCAACTTGATGCTTGCTTCATTGAACCCATTCTGCAATCGGTTAATAAAGTTTTCAATCAATCAATCAATCAATCAGCCTCGTGTTGCCATGTGAACACGCGTGAGACACCGGTTGCGATAAACCCGTATTTTAAATATGACTCCTCGTTTTGTTTGTGTCTTGGAAGTCGTAGTTTCCTCTTCTGGCTCCTGAGTTGGTATTACCTCTTTGCAAAGAATTCTTGGCTTGCTATCCATTGTTTTTACTAAATTTAACTAACGTGGTTTAGTTGAATTAAATTAGCTGGCGCACGCCGTGGGGGATCACTGCACCGGAAAAGAGAAACTATAAGAATTTTCCATTGGTTCTCCGAGTCCACGTGATCATTTCTAGCATTTCAATTGGCTATAGTGACAGACATAGATAGACATTTACATTTCACCTGCTGCTAGGCCTGCTAGCTAATGTAAAAACATCGAAATGTCACTATCGAAAAACTTAAAGAGGAAAATTGAGAGTGAAAACAGAGTGCAGAGTCTGTGAGTGCCTTTTGGATAGCATGCTCAGAAGAGTACAGCAACATCAAGAGACTCGCATTGTATGTGCTCACAATGTTTCCTTCCACCTATGTATGCGAGTCGTCCTTTTCATCAATGAATGCGATCTCAGAGGAACCGACTGATGCATAAAGGCCTTGAGAACTGCCTGCGGATTAAAGTGACGTCCATATCACCAGATATCCAGCGAATAGTGACCGACGGGAGATGCCACTTTTCACACTAAACTAAAGTGAATACTAAGCCTGCTATTGCCAAATTGTTTAAAGTTTAATTGCATTGTTTTTGCAATGTTTTTAATTGCATTACTGTTTAATGCCAAATTGTATTTTTCACTTAGTTAACGAATGTCTCGTAATTTCAGGAGCTTCTTCAAGCACTCTTTTTGTTTAAAATTAATTGCATTGTTTTTGCATTGTTTTTAATTGCATTACTGTTTAATGCCAAATTGTATTTTTCATTTAATTCAAATACCTATAGCGCCGTCATTTCAGGAGCTTCTTCAAGCACTCTTTTTCTTTAAAGTTAATTGCATTGTTTTTGCATTGTTTTTAATTGCATTACTGTTTATGAGTAAAGATAAAGCTTGAATGACTTACTGAACTGGTGTTTTTATTTCATGGACTAGCGTTTCCCATTTCAGCACCAGCGCTGTCCACCTCACTTTGAGCAAGCCTATAGTACATTGCACTCACCTGTTATTCACTCTCAACATGGATAAAACATAAAGTATGCATATAATAAAAAGAATATATATATATATAAAATATAATATTAATATAATATAAATATAATAATAATAATAATAATAATAAAAAAAAAAAAAAATGATTAAAATAAAATAAATATCATATTCTCAAAATAAACTGACGGGCCAGAAATTATTGCTGGCGGGCCAATTTCGGCCCGCGGGCTGCCTATTGCCGATCCCTGCCCTAATGTATGTATGTCCTTCTTTTCCCATTTGGTATATCTGATACACTGTAAGAAAAAAATCGGTAAAAAAACGGTAGAAGTCCGGCAGCTTGGTGCCAGAGATATTCTGTAGAATTTACATTGAAATACCCTAATTAAAATAAAGTGGAAAAGCAATAAATTTACAGATAATTCTGTTTATTATTTGAGAACCCGAGAACAGAGAATCACTGTTAATTGACAGGTTAGGTTCAGCAGTGAAACACTGTTATTTTACAGGTTTTTTCCTACATTATTATGATCAAACACCTTCAATAAAGTGACAGAACTTAAAGTTCAGCAGTGAAACACTGTTATTTCACAAGTTTTCCCTACATTTACGATGAAACTCCTTCAATTAAGTGACATAACTCAAAGTTCAGCAGTGAAACACTGTTATTTCACAGGTCTTTCCTAAATTATTACGATCAAACTCCTTCAATAAAGTGACAGAACTTAAAGTTCAGCAGTGAAACACTGTTATTTCACAGGTTTTTCCTAAATTATTATGATCAAACTCCTTCAATAAAGTGACAGAACTTAAAGTTCAGCAGTGAAACACTGTTATTTTACATGTTTTCCCAGAATTATTACAATCAAACTCCTTCAATTAAGTGACAGAACTCAAAGTTCAGCAGTGAAACACTGTTATTTTACATGTTTTCCCAGAATTATTACAATCAAACTCCTTCAATTAAGTGACAGAACTCAAAGTTCAGCAGTGAAACACTGTTATTCTACATGTTTTCCCATAATTATTACAATCAAACTCCTTCAATTAAGTGACAGAACTCAAAGTTCAGCAGTGAAACACTGTTATTTTACATGTTTTCCCATAATTATTACAATCAAACTCCTTCAATTAAGTGACAGAACTCAAAGTTCAGCAGTGAAACACTGTTATTTCACAGGTTTTTCCTCGATTATTACGATCAAACTCCTTCAATAAAGTGACAGAACTTAAAGTTCAGCAGTGAAACACTGTTATTTCACAGGTTTTTCCTCAATTATTACAATCAAACTCCTTCAATTAAGTGACAGAACTTAAAGTTCAGCAGTGAAACACTGTTATTTTACAGGTTTTCCCATAATTATTACAATCAAACTCCTTCAATTAAGTGACAGAACTCAAAGTTCAGCAGTGAAAGACTGTTATTTCACAGGTTTTTCCTAAATTATTACGATCAAACTCCTTCAATAAAGTGACAGAACTTAAAGTTCAGCAGTGAAACACTGTTATTTCACAGGTTTTTCCTCAATTATTACAATCAAACTCCTTCAATTAAGTGACAGAACTTAAAGTTCAGCAGTGAAACACTGTTATTTTACAGGTTTTCCCATAATTATTACAATCAAACTCCTTCAATAAAGTGACAGAACTCAAAGTTCAGCAGTGAAAGACTGTTATTTCACAGGTTTTTCCTAAATTATTACGATCAAACTCCTTCAATAAAGTGACAGAACTTAAAGTTCAGCAGTGAAACACTGTTATTTCACAGGTTTGTCCTCAATTATTACAATCAAACTCCTTCAATTAAGTGACAGAACTTAAAGTTCAGCAGTGAAACACTGTTATTTTACAGGTTTTCCCATAATTATTACAATCAAACTCCTTCAATAAAGTGACAGAACTCAAAGTTCAGCAGTGAAAGACTGTTATTTCACAGATTTTTCCTAAATTATTACGATCAAACTCCTTCAATAAAGTGACAGAACTTAAAGTTCAGCAGTGAAACACTGTTATTTCACAGGTTTTTCCTCAATTATTACAATCAAACTCCTTCAATAAAGTGACAGAACTTAAAGTTCAGCAATGAAACACTGTTATTTTACAGGTTTTCCCATAATTATTACAATCAAACTCCTTCAATTAAGTGACAGAACTTAAAGTTCAGCAGTGAAACACTGTTATTTCACAGGTTTTTCCTCAATTATTACAATCAAACTCCTTCAATAAAGTGACAGAACTTAAAGTTCAGCAGTGAAACACTGTTATTTTACAGGTTTTCCCATAATTATTACAATCAAACTCCTTCAATTAAGTGACAGAACTCAAAGTTCAGCAGAGAAACACTTTTATTGTACAGATTGTTAGAAACAAAAAGCTTCAAGTGTTAACAAACGATCAGGATTGTAAAACTGCTTTATTTTGGAAGCAAGTGTGCTGTATAAAACAGATTCAAATGATTTAAAACTTTAGCTTGCAGTGTTTGTTCAAATATAATGTTTAAATACAGTATGTAAAGTTAAAAACCTATAGAAGTACAATCTAAACACTATTTATGGATCAATATGCATGGCAGCTGCCACAATTGGTGTGTGAATGTGTGTGAATAGGTGAATGAGAGGCCATACGCGCTTTGGATAAAAGCGCTATTGCTATATAAGTGCAGTCCATTGAACATAACATAATGGCCAAGTAGTAAATTAAACTTTATGTCCACAATTCTGAACTATCCCTTCAATGTCATCAGATGATTTCAACTTTTAAAAGCGGAGAAAGCAACATATTGTGCTGTTGAACCGAGGGGGTTGTGGTCAGGTCTACAGTTTTTTAGCTTTACCATTTCAGTTTTATATTGTTTTCCACAATATTCTCCCGACCCCTGGGGGCTCCATAATATATGTGAACATTATACTGTTTAATTCAGAATCCCAACTATACAGTGTATTACTAAGTAAAAATCAAAACATACCACACCACAAAAGGTCAATGAATCAGTGGCACAAGTGAAGAGCAGATAAGGAACAATCCTCCAGATTGGCAGTAATCAGCTGGATCCTTGGTGCATGGTGCATCTGGGAAAATGAAAAAAAAGGACACTATGATTCACTGGAAAGTCCGGGACTGTACATTAGGAGGGGGTGGGTGGTAGGAAAAAAGATATATACGGTGGGGAGGAGACTGTCTACAGATACACCCGTGTGATGTTGCTACGGAGTTAAGCTAATAAACGTATACTATACTCACAACCACAGCAGGGGACACAACTATTTTGTTACCCTGCCATGTGGCGGACAGACCTCGCAAATGTCACTCGCCCAATAGCCTCCAGCTGCAACCACTCGAGTCCCTGAGTGATGACTGCTTGGCGCCGCCTCGGTAGAAAAAATTCCCTTTTCATGATATTTGGCGCCTCTGATTGGCTCAATTTTGTTTCAATCTGTATGCATCTACAAATCATATTATACCAGGTAGTCAATTCCGTTAGACTGCGAATCAAATTGACGGATCTCCCCAATCAAATTGACGGAAATCCGTCTTGAGACGGAACACTTTAATGCCTGCATTCAACATTGATTATCTATTGTTCAGGATGTAGGAACGTTATACTTTTTCATTCATACAAAAATACAAAAATACCTTCTAGAATATAAGTATGTTTTATCATTTTCTGTAGTAATTCCTAGAATGTGAGTTATAGACCTAAATGCATCGATTGCCGTTTATTCCCTAGACACGCTATATTAAAAAATGCAACTGTATATGATCGTATACGTTATGCGTCATCATGCACGGAGGAAAGGGGGGGAGGGGCGGCGTTTATAATTACGTGATCGTCAGTAAATGCTTTATGTAGTATGGGTGATATATTGATCAGATGGTTTGCAGTGAAATGAATAAATTGGGCTGAAAATAACCAGGGTTTAGCCCAGTCAGATTTAAGGCTTTAAGACTTTTTAATGCCAATCAGAATTAAATTTAATACCAATTTCACGATAACAAAATGGCAAAAATCATGGGTACTCTCAGTACTCATTCAAGGGTACTACGACTATGCCTGCACCTCATGGTACCAAAGCACCTCAAAGGCACTAAAAACAAGATTACAAACATCACAAAACAAACTGGTCAGACTACTGCTTAACCTCACTCCTAAAACCCACTTTACCCCTGCCCACATTCAAAACCGCTCTTAAAGAGCACCTACGGGAGACTGCAATTCGAAACTGGCCACCGTAAATGTCCACCCCCCCCCCCCCCCTCCTCCTAATGTACAGTCTCATCCCCATCATATATATATAATATTTTCTGTTAGGATCTCTGGGTAACAGTACTGTATATTATTTGCATATCGTATATGTCACAAATGTAACAGTACTACAGTATATACCTGTATGTCATGTATGTCCCTATGCCATAAATGTCATGATGTCATGTATGTTTTTACTGTATTTATTTCTGTATATGTTCGGACAGAGATACGGGATGGTTTGAAAGCTCGGCGTTGCTAATAAATATTTTTATAAACTGCTCAAAGCGGCATTATTTCCGCCGTTGGGTGATCACAGCGCCTGCGCACCATCCCGTATCTCTGTCCGAAACCCTCGTGCAACTGTGAGCACATTTGTAATGTCTCTGTGATACTTGTATAACGAACGGTTCGGCCAGAACCAGTCCTTCAGGGTAAATCTAGGTTGGTTTCCCATTGAGGAGCAAGTGACTGTGGATTCACTCGGTGCAGCACAGTCACGAAAGGGGCTAGTATGGACCCTGATGTAAACAAGACAAACGTCTTTCTCTGGTCTGCATCACCTTAACAATTGTGTGTATTGAGCCGTACTGTATTGTACCCATTCTGCAATCTGTTAAATAAAGTTTTCATTCATTCATTCAGCCAGCCGCCTCGCTCACTGGGGCTATTGATAGCGTCAATTAATTGTTGTTGTTGTTGGTACTGCCGCTGCGGATGTGAACGGGGCCGGAGGGGCTTTGGGAGGATGGGAAAGTTATTATTATTATTATTATAATAGTAATTGGCTATCATACGTGCCTAGCTAGCGTTAGCTAAAAGAGCCCTCGCAGTGAAGTTATTATTATTATAGCTATCATACTGCAATATAAACTGAGTTTTATAGTGAAAAGAGCAGCTTTATTTTGGTCAAGATTGAAGGCTCTATATTGCAGGAAATTGCACATACAGGTGTTCATTAAATGTAAAAAAAATAAAATAAAAAAAAAAGAATAAAAAAGAATCTTGCACCCCCACTTTCAACTATAACTAGGCGGCCATGGGTGTATATATGAATTTTGAATGCCATGGCGAAAAAATTCAATATTGATCTCAATAACGCTGTACAGCGAGATCCAATAGGGTCCAGCTGCAGACTCGGAGCCTCGGTCCAGATTGGAACTTCCGCCCTGCCACAGGACTATTACTCCTGTGACAGGGCAATGCGCTGATTGGCGGAAAGTACGGAAGTATCTCGAAGTACGTCTGACGTATCTCGAATTACGTCTGACGTTTCTCTACGTTAGCGAACATTAAACGTTGTATTCATAAAATAATATAAATTCAGCAGCATGGGGAGGGCCGGGGGGAGGGGAGGTACAGGTAGTAGAAGACATAGTTATAGTACAGTGGAGAAGTAAAAATAGAATAAAAAGGCAGTGGAAACAATATACAATATTATTAACTCTAATAATAACACGCCTCGCGGGCTCATTATAATACGAGAGCCGTGGGTCTGCATTGTATAGAGCGGATCCCCCGGCCGTATTCAAGCGCTGGAGCGCTTTGCCATGGATAAAACTGTATTAATATAGTAGTAATAATAGTAGTTGGCTAGTTGCGCGCTTCTGGCCACCTCCCGCAGTGCGCACATACACACATACTGTCTGTAGCCTATACAGTACGTGCAAAATTAGTTGTCAAGAGCCAATCGCACAGGTTGCCTCATCTCATCTGGCTCTGCAAATAGATCTAGAGTCTGAATATCATATATAGCCTGCTGATGATCTCTCTCAAATCCATTCTGAGAACGGAATGCAGTGCCTGCGACGCGGGTCTTGATTGATTGATGCATTCGATGCATAATTGCGGTGTATAAAATTCGATGTAAAAAACCATCATCCGGGCTACCCAGACAGGATAAGCAATCGAGCCTGGATGCAATCGAATTGACTTCTGGCCCATCACTGCACGGCTTTGTCAGTCATGTGATCACACCAACCCGGGAGAAAGATGGCGGTATATATACATACGTTGGGGAGAGAATATACATACGGTATACGGTGGGGAGGAGACTGTACATTAGGAGGGGGTGGGTGGGAGAGAAATATACATACGGTGGGGAGAGAATATATACATACGGTGGGGAGGAGACTGTACATTAGGAGGGGGTGGGAGAAAATATATACATACGGTGGGGAGGAGACTGTACATTAGGGGGGGGTGGGTGGGAGAGAAATATACATACGGTGGGGAGAGAATATATACATACGGTGGGGAGGAGACTGTATATTAGGAGGGGGTGGGAGAGAAATATACATATGGTGGGGAGAGAATATACATACGGTGGGGAGGAGACTGTACATTAGGAGGGGGTGGGAGAGAATATATACATACGGTGGGGAGGAGACTGTACATTACGAGGGGGTGGGAGAGAAATATACATATGGTGGGGAGAGAATATATACATATGGTGGGGAGAGAATATATACATACGGTGGGGAGGAGACTGTACATTAGGAGGGGGTGGGTGGGTGGGAGAGAAATATACATATGGTGGGGAGAGAATATATACATACGGTGGGGAGGAGACTGTCTATTATATGTATATTTCTCTCCCACCCACCCACCCCCTCCTAATGTACAGTCTCCTCCCCACTGTATGTATATATTCTCTCCCCATCATATGTATATATTCTCTCCCCACCGTTCTCTTGGTGTAAAAAGTTTAAGACCAGGGTGAGGCCAGGCTATGGATGGCTTTGAAGGTGAGGAGTAGTGTTTTGAAGTTAATGCGTTCCTTGATCGGGAGCCAGTGGAGGGAGTGGAGGACAGGAGTGATGTGTTCGCGGGACCGGGTGTTAGTGAGGAGGCGGGCAACTGAGTTTTGGACCATCTGCAGTTTATGAAGGGAGCGGGAGGTGATGCCAGTGAGGAGGGAGTTACAGTAGTCCAGGAGGGAAAAGATGAAGGCGTGTATGAGGGATTCAGCAGCAGGGGGTAGAGGCAGTGACGGATTTTGGCAATGTTGCGGAGGTGAAAATATGAAGTTTTGACAATGGAGCGGACATGGGGTCAAATGAGAGGGTGGGGTCGAGGATGACACAGAGGTTGCGGACTAGGGGGGAGGGGTGATGGTGGAGTCATTGATGGTGAGCGTGATGTAATACAATAATTTATACTGTAGCATTACAAACCATTTGACAGCCAGGTCCTGCACCTCCGTTCTTGTCCTCTAGGAGCCATCGCAGCATGGCCAAGACCTTCCTCATCCAGCATACTGTCCTTCTGAAGGTCTGAAGTCATTAGTGGCCATGAACCTAGAGAGAGAGCGAGAATGCGTTAGTAGATAGTCTAAGGCCAGTGATTCTCAATATTATTTTGCATATCTAGGACCTCTAATTTAGTCCATGTCATGCACATCTACATAATATACTGTAGCATTACAAACCATTTGACAGCCAGGTCCAGCACCTCTCCGTTCTTGTCTTCTAGGAGCCATCGCAGCATGGCCAAGACCTTCCTCATCCAGCATACTGTCCTTCTGAAGGTCTGAAGTCATTAGTGGCCATGAACCTAGAGAGAGAGCGAGAATACGTTAGTAGATAGTCTAAGGCCAGTGATTCTCAATATTATTTTGCATATCTAGGACCTCTAATTTAGTCCATGTCATGCACATCTACATAATATACTGTAGCATTACAAACCATTTGACAGCCAGGTCCAGCACCTCTCCGTTCTTGTCTTCTAGGAGCCATCGCAGCATGGCCAAGACCTTCCTCATCCAGCATACTGTCCTTCTGAAGGTCTGAAGTCATTAGTGGCCATGAACCTAGAGAGAGAGCGAGAATACGTTAGTAGATAGTCTAAGGCCAGTGATTCTCAATATTATTTTGCATATCTAGGACCTCTAATTTAGTCCATGTCATGCACATCTACATAATATACTGTAGCATTACAAACCATTTGACAGCCAGGTCCAGCACCTCTCCGTTCTTGTCTTCTAGGAGCCATCGCAGCATGGCCAAGACCTTCCTCATCCAGCATACTGTCCTTCTGAAGGTCTGAAGTCATTAGTGGCCATGAACCTAGAGAGAGAGCGAGAATACGTTAGTAGATAGTCTAAGGCCAGTGATTCTCAATATTATTTTGCATATCTAGGACCTCTAATTTAGTCCATGTCATGCACATCTACATAATATACTGTAGCATTACAAACCATTTGACAGCCAGGTCCAGCACCTCTCCGTTCTTGTCTTCTAGGAGCCATTGCAGCATGGCCAAGACCTTCCTCATCCAGCATACTGTCCTTCTGAAGGTCTGAAGTCATTAGTGGCCATGAACCTAGAGAGAGAGCGAGAATACGTTAGTAGATAGTCTAAGGCCAGTGATTCTCAATATTATTTTGCATATCTAGGACCTCTAATTTAGTCCATGTCATGCACATCTACATAATATACAGTAGCATCCATCAACACAGGATGACCCTTTCCAGCTGTTGAAATGAAAGTCCCAGATTGAAAAGTATATATATACACAGTCACACACACAATAAAACATTGTATACATCACTTACAAGCATGACCACTTGAAGATCTTGAAGACTTGGTAGATCTTGACCGTCTTGGGAGAGAGAGAGAGAAGGCATTACAGGATGACTCTTTGAAAATGATGTCCCAGATTAAAAAGTATATATTATATATACAGTCAGTCACACACACAATAAAAAAAATTTATACATCACTTACGACCACTTGAAGTAGTTGTTCTTGAGCCGTCTTCTGCGTTCATCTCATTGATGAGATCCAGCACTGTAACAGTATATTTGCAACAATGAAATTATATATTTTATTACAACTCTATCAGCTGAGTAACAATATTCATCAAAGTGTTGCGTGTTACAGTGTAGGTTAGTTTATTAGTGCATGACAGTAGGGTTAGCATACTTTTCACACTATAAGCCCCACCTGAATGATAGCCAGTTAGCAGCTCCGGGTACAGTATGTACCCCAACGTTAGCTCTCATAACGTTAGCAGCTCCTGGTACAGTATAGGTACCAAAAGTTATCTCTCATAGTCATAACGTTAGCAGCTCCGGGTACAGTATGTACCCCAACGTTAGCTCTCATAACGTTAGCCAGTTAGCAGCTCCTGGTACAGTAGGTACCAAAAGTTAGCTCTCATAGTCATAACGTTAGCAGCTCCGGGTACAGTATATATGTACCCCAACGTTAGCTCTCATAACGTTAGCCAGTTAGCAGCTCCTGGTACAATAGGTACCAAAAGTTAGCTGTCATAGTCATAACGTTAGCAGCTCCGGGTACAGTATACAACGTTAGCTAGTCATACCGTTAGCCAGTTAGCAGCTCTGGTATTTTACAGATCCCGCCAGTTTAATAATATCGAGCTAATAACGTTACAGTAGTCACTGAAAACACAGACTAAACAGCACTCATTTATATCAGCGGCACGCATTACTTATAAATAATAAAAGATATGTGTTGCACAATTACCTGAGGAGAAGATGCAATTCCGTTGCTCACGACGTGCAGGCTCTGTCTGTAGCGCGGTTCAATTCAAATTTCAAACCGGGATCCCCCACAATGCAACGCATCAGTGTTGCCAGATTTGAGAGTCAGCCTTAATCTGACAAACCTTTGATAACAATGGGCGGTTCGGATATTGTTAATCCGATCTGGCAACCATGCTATCCTTGTTTCTCCGCACAGACTGACCACGGTTTTGATTGATTGATTGAAAACTTTGTTAACAGATTGCAGAATGGGTACAATACAGTACAGCTCAATACATACAATTGTTAAGGGCATGCAGACCAGAGAAAGACGTTCGTCTTGTTTACATCAGGGACCCCCATTTTCAATTCATCATAACATGACATGTGACATACAGATAGACACTTCTATACATTTATGACATACCAGATAATACAGTAGGCCTACTGTTTGTGATACAAAAAGAGTCTAGAAAAGAGAGTATATATTTGACGTAGAACCGTACATTATAGGTGGGGGGGGGGGTAGGAGGGGTGGGGGGGGGCACACTGTACAACTGCACAAGCACAACTGTACATTGGAATATTGACAAAACCATGTTTGGTACTTTACTGTACATTGGAGGGGGTTGGGTTAGGACATTTACAGGGGCCAGTTTCGAATTGCAGTCTCCCGTAGGTGTTCTTTGAGAGTGTTTTGAAAGTGGGTAGTGATTCACATTCCTTTACATCTTTGGGTAGGGCGTTCCACATTGATGTGGCATAATTGCAAAACGTGTTTAGTCCCTGTTTGAGCCGAATCTGGGTTTAACATGATTTGTGGAGCTCCCATGGTGTTGTGGTCGTGGTATTCACTGACCTTTGGGAAGTATTTTGACCTGTACACATATACCTTGGTCGTGTATGTATCTTGTAGACAGGCCCATTGCAAGTTGCTGTACTCTGTCGTCTACTCTAAGCCATCCTAGGTTGTCACGTGGGCAGGGGCGAGGTGGGTTCTAGAAGTAAGGTCAAGCAGTAGTCTGACCAGTTTGTTTTGAGATGTTTGTGTAGCAGGGTGGATTATCCCTACTTTATGAGATGTACACTGTCACCAGGTAGGGGGGAACGCAGCAGATCTGAGTCCAACTGAATCCCCGACTTTAGTGCAGGAGTGGAGCTTTAGCAGAGGGTCACAGCCTCTTCACCCTGCTCCCCTCTGGGAGAAGGCTGAGGATCCCAAAGGCTGTGAAAGCTCGACACAGACTGAGCTTCTTCCCCTCAGCCGCCAGGCTGATTAATGCCTCAGGTCCCCCCCCCCCCCTCGGTACCCCCCCCCTCTGCCCCCAAGTGACACTGGCACAATGACACTGACTGCACTGCACTAGTCCGTACTGGATCCCTGCACTCTTCACTTTATATAATGTATTTATTGATTAATCCCCCACTGCACTGTTTCGTTTCTTGTCTGTGTTGGTGTTGTTTTCTGTGAAAAAAGAAAGGAAATGCATACACTGTATTGCTGCAACAATTATGTTGTACACAAATGGCTAAATAAAGGAATCTGAATCTGAATCTGAATCTGGGGCCTAGGTTTACTAACCTAGGTGTAGTGTGCTGGTCCAGCTTTAACAAATTATCTCTGTATCTTTTCAATGTAAATAATAAATCAGTAACCAGTATTGTTATGTTAGCGTACTGAGCTGCGGTTAAAGGCCTTAACCACAGGTTAAAGGCCTTAACCACAGTTGTTATGTTAGCTACTGAGCTGCTGGTTAAAGGCCTTAACTACAGTGTTGTTATGTTAGCTACTGAGCTGCTGCAGGCCTTAACCACAGTATTATGTTAGCTATGAGCTGCTAACTATAGAGGCCATAACCACAGTATTACATATACTCTTGTTAGCTTTATGAGGCTACATCAACACGCTCCTATGAGTGCAGCATATGCAGCTTTATGAGGCTACATCAACATCCTATGAGTGCAGCTATAATGTTAGCTTTATGAGGCTACATCAACATGCAGGCTTCTATGAGTGCAGCTATTTAAAGGCCTTAACCACAGTTGTTATGTTAGCTACTGAGCTGCTGGTTAAAGGCCTTAACTACAGTGTTGTTATGTTAGCTACTGAGCTGCTGCAGGCCTTAACCACAGTATTATGTTAGCTATGAGCTGCTAACTATAGAGGCCATAACCACAGTATTACATATACTCTTGTTAGCTTTATGAGGCTACATCAACACGCTCCTATGAGTGCAGCATATGCAGCTTTATGAGGCTACATCAACATCCTATGAGTGCAGCTATAATGTTAGCTTTATGAGGCTACATCAACATGCAGGCTCCTATGAGTGCAGCTATTTAAAGGCCTTAACCACAGTGTTGTTATGTTAGCTACTGAGCTGCTGGTTAATAAAGGCCTTAACCACAGTTGTTATGTTAGCTACTGAGCTGCTTCCAGCCCTTATGCTAAGCTATAGGCTAGCTGGTCCCTATACTGCTTCCAGCCCTTGTGCTAAGCTATAGCTAGCTGCTCCCTACTGCTTCCAGCCCTTGTGCTAAGCAGGCTAGCTGGTGAAGTGGATTCCCAGGCTGTTTTGGTTCTGCTCTGCTTCAGAACCTGTTGGTTAGTACTCTCGGCGTTGTGTCTCAATACTTTAAAGCTGGGAATCACTTCTCCTCATAACTGACTGAGCAGGCCGAAAGGCAGATAGGTGAATAAGGAGGAAAGATAGTTTAACAGTTGTTTAATAAGAGAGAAAGAGTGTATACAGATTACAATAAGAAGATGCTATGGTTGTTGATCACAAAACACTATGCCGTAAGATGATAACAACC